>NC_031498.1:27924994-27987432 GCF_000237925.1 Schistosoma mansoni | reverse complement strand
CCTTGTTGTCTCTTCGTTTCCATACAAATCACTCTCTGTTCTCATTCTCTTCGCTTCGATTTTCTCAACCTTCTCCCGTTCGGCATTCCACTTTCTTTTGATGATACATACCATATATATCTGTTGACGTCAACAGCGCACACCACAGTAATAGTACTAGTGGTGCTAGTAGTAGTAGTAGTAGTAGTAGTGTAGTGAACAAAACACCAGTTGGGGACAATCGAATGTATTTAAGCAAAAATTACAGACTATCTCACTAAATTCTGATAACCATACAATGAACAGTTAGTTTGCACAATAACAATCAATTGTCTCAATCTTCACTGTTTCTTCTGTAAATATCAGTTCATCTTCTCTAATTTCTTTGTTTATGTATTTTCCCACCAATTGAGTTTCATTCCTGTTCCTTCCTTATCGATCTTCTGCCAAACTACATTCTATGTCTGACCATTGCCATATGCTACTTATATGGATATAAGTAGACCACACTACAGCAGTAGTGTGGTGGATGTTACTTATGCCGACAGATACAAGTAATATGTAGTCTCAACCGGGAGTGGAATGCCTGGCAGCAGAAGATTGAATTGAAGAGAACAGAAAGAAAACCGGAGAGCAATCAAAATAACAACAGAATTGGAGCACTTAAAAGACAAAAAAGAGAGAAGATGAGTAAATAATGTATTTAATGTATGATTTTCATATGTTACTAAGCCACTGTATAATCCTGCATTTGAGTTCTCATTCACTAATGTTGTAGTAGCAGTAGTATGAATAGTAGTAATGACTATGATTATCATTAAGATGATAATAAATCAGATAACTACAGCTTAATAATCCATTGACATGTACAGTATTTCATTGAGTTTCATACATTGACTTATCGATATTATTCGAATACACTGTCTAAAGTAAGTAAAGAAGATATGGGACAAACTGCCAAATTCTTACTTGTTTTCGTGAGAAATTATAACTTTTAAGGAACGCAGTAATATAAAAAAACGAGTGAACAGTTTATATATACATAATCATTCCATTATTTTATTCCATAGAACTAAATGGTTATATTCGAAAATTCTAAACAAAATGAAGCTCCTTCCGGTTGTGATGTGGCAAATGATCACAAGAATACTAACACACATATTGAACCATGTGGTAAGTTGATAACAAGGTAAAGGTATAATATACCGATGATCTTGAGGGACTTATCAGCTAATCAGTAAACGTTGCCTTGTTGTAAAACAATTAACAATGCAAAGTAATGAATTAACGGTGGAACAAAAGCTTTGATCATAATAATTAATCCTCAAAAGTCAAATTATCTCTTCTAGTAAAGAAAAAAGGGGTAAGTTTGCATGTGTACACGTATATCGGGAGTTGGGCTAGTGTTATGAGTTAGAGTTATCACCCCTTAGAGTTTTTGCCAGCAACTGACATCATTTATAATGTAAACAGATTAGGTTTAAGCATTGAGAGGTAAACTAGAGTTTTGAGTCAGGTTTACAAATTAGGGTCAGAGTTTTCCTCACGAGCTAATATCATCTATAATGCAGTCCTTTGTCACCTTTCTGTTTAGAAACTCGAGAGACTTAGGTTTGAGATTTAGAGTTAGAGTAAGAAAAGTAGAACATAATCTAGCTTCACTCATAACTTAATTACGCAATGAACGACATCAAGTACATTAACATACAATCTGACTTCAGAGGGAACATGTTATATAACTTTAGCTTAGGCACCATCTAAAATTCACTTATTGGTTTCACGATAGATATTTTTATTGATTTCAATCATTTCATAAACAAATAATGACCATTTTCACTGGGTCAATAATAACATACACGTTAACTATCACTGCACGTAAAACTTTGTGCAAAGTACACAAAGTGTTATCTCAGTTATGATTGGTCAACTCAAAGCCGTCAGTATATTATACTTTTGTCGATAAAAATCATAGTAATAATTGATATACTTTGTAACCACTGTCCAAAATCATATTACAAATTTTTTTGATGGAGTTTTGTTTTCTGAGCTGTACGGTTTGGTCGTGGAGCTTTCATCGTCCTTCTGAACGACATCATCAGCAAAAACTTCATATGACAAATCTCTATTTGGAATCCTGATACTAATTTGATCTATTTTGCTTACGTCATTTACTCCTACGACTTAGTGTCTCTGACTTGGTCAAGTACATGTCCGACTAGTACTATTAACCCTGAGTAGACAGCTAAGTTACTAGTTGTTCAGGACTCTTTAGCTTCTCATTGCTCTACTTCTGAGTCCAGAAGTCAGCAACTAGTCTCTACTATATATTATATTTCAAACAGACGTAGTTTATTTACGGACAAACCAGACTACTTCATACTATTAAATAAAAAATAACAATTATTCACAAACCGGCCAAAAATTGGGTGTGACTAAGGGAGACTGTAAATAGTAGACATGAAACAAATTAAGAATGGCAAATCGTATAACAGTAGTTAAGGGGTCAAGCTAAAGCTTATCACAAAGGAGATATATGTACAGTAATCTAGTTTCTTAGTAATCATACATTAAGAATGTAATAATAATCATGATAATAATCAGTAGATTAGTTCTGGGAGTTACCATTCCTTCAATCTTCGTTCTGATATAACAATAATAATATCAGTTATTGTAGCCTATGGATAAGAAATAAACATAACTACCCGAAGTTTGTGCTAATGATGTCTTTCAGAAGGACGATGAAAGCTCCACGACCAAACCATCCAGCTCAGAGAATAAAACTCCATCAAAATGATATCAGTAAATATTTTTCTGAAAGTTTCCATGTTTTCGTTAAATCCATGGAGTAATCAGGTTAAAATAAAATGTTTGGTGAAAATTAAATAAGATATTTAGGATTAAAGAAAATTACATTTTAGAAATTAGGCAGTGATAGTTCTTCACGATACTGCACAACCATCTCACATTACCTTCAGTGATTAACTGCCTAACACCTGACATGACTGAATAGGTTTGGTCACGGCTTACCGCGAATACGCACTGCTGAGAAGTCCCATATAGGTTGAGATATTTGTTCAGTGGTTCCTGGTCTTCAATGATGGTTTAACTCGGATCAATTTGCTATTTAGTCTATGAAACTTCCTCAATCTTTAAAAACTCTCCTGTACAAAAGATAGTTTTCTCGTTAACAAATCAGCTATATTAGTGTTGACTGTTTTCATTAGTTCACCTATTAACCAAAGTGGGGGATAATTTAGCAAACGGACTTTTTCAAAACATTATCACAACAGAAGTTTATCATGCAATGAAAAAATTGAAAGCGTGAGTCAATTGAAGCTAGATCACCAGGGAAAGCCTGGAAGCACTGGAAGGCCGTTTAGTCCTGTTGTGGGACTCCTCAGCAGTGCGCATCCACGACCTCGCCTCGCGAGATTCCAACCCAAGACCTACCAGTCTCGCGCCAGAGCACTTAACCGATAGACCACTGAGCCGCCATCCGATGGTGTTTTTGTCTAACTCCAACCAATCCACGAAGTTGAGCAACTGTTCACCAATGGTCTTCAGTGAGTTAATATCTCACAACAGACGTGGTTTGAACTCCACTGGTCACTGCTTCTCACTAGAACTCCTGGACTTACCTCTCGAAGTCAGTCACCAGTGAGCATATTATTATTATTATTATTATTATTATTATTATTATCAGAAGGGGTTTTGTGGAGATTTAGTGTTTTCATAGTTCGAGTCCCATCAGCAGGATCGTGGATACGCATTCTAGGACGATATGGCCGTCCAGTGCTTCCAGGTTTTCCCTGGTGGTCTAGCTTCAATTGACTCACGCTTTGAACTATGAAAATACTAAATCTCCACAAAACCCTTTCTGATAATAATAATAATGAAAATATTGTTTATGCCAAAATCAAAAACAATCCTTCCATTATACACAGAGCGAATGGGTTATATTTCGACGTAACGCAATCATGAATAGTCTTCTTCATACTATTTTGACTGTTAGTCTATACAATTCAGAAGAAATGACGAAGATCTTGATGGAATAATTAAATGGAGACTTTAAATACAAAAACAGAAAATAAGAGTTTTGTGACATTATCTAGCGTGAACAATAAAACTTTACTCTCTACATGCTAGTCTTTCGCTTTAGTTATATTCTCTGATATAACCAATAGATGTACATAGAGAGCACATAACTCCTTTGTTTATACAACTTATATATATAGTTGTTATCAGTTGTTTATTTTCTGCTTTCAGAAGAAACAATTATAAACTTGTCAGTATCAAACGACTGTAATAACGAAAACTCTCAAACAGCTAATTCAAATTCTCAGACTGATCATCGATCAAACTATTTCCATAATGGACCATCTTCATCTTCTGATTCTTCAAAACATAGCAATATTAATATCAGATTAAGTATTGTTACCAGGTCAAGTTCCCCGAAACCAGTAATTAACATTATTATTATTAATAATTGATATTAACGGTATTATTATTATTATCCATTACTAGTAAAAATTGTTTTCAGTGGTCTATCGGTTAAGTGCTCTGGCGCGAGACTGGTAGGTTCTGGGTTCGAATCTCGCGAGTGCGGGATCGTGGATGAGCACTGCTGAGGAGTCCCATAATAGGACGAAACGGCCGTCCAGTGCTTCTAAGTTTTCCATGGTGGCCTAACTTCAAATGACTCATGATTTCAACTATAAAAAATTGTTTTGTTTAATTTCACTCAAAAAGTCAAGTTTTCATTTGCTAGAATTTACTACTATTCAGTTAATTATAATAAGTATAGCATGATCAGTTCAATAGTCAGTTCGGAAGATAAGAATAATATGGTAATATGAACAAAGTCGCACCAAGACCATACAGAAAAGTTGTCATATTTCGAAATCGTGAAAACAAAGAAAAAAAAGAAATTAACTGAACTTAATGAATTAATAAAGAAGGGACTTAAACGATTATAAGATTATGAGAAGAGGTTTTTGTAGAGATTTTAGTAAGTCAATTGTTGAGTTCATGGATAATTGAAGCTAGACCATCATGGAAAACCTGGAATCACTTAATGGCCGTTTCGTCCTAGAATGGGACTCCTTAGCAGTGCGCATCCACGATCCTTCTGACGGGGTTAGATTACTCATATTTTACTAAAATCTTATTAAAAACAACGGTTGAAAGTGTCTTTCTTTACGAATCCAATTATTTACATAAGTTTTGCAGTTTTCCAATTGGTTAATATTAGTTCGAGTTCGTTAGACTTCCTCACACTTGAAGACCACGTTTTCGTTACTATTTGGATGAAGCTGTCACATTTCTGCTTATTCTACTTCAAATATCAAGAATTCCTACAATTCCTCTTTCTCTTGTGTTATCAACCAAAAATTATGGTGATATATTCTAGTTTCCATTACCGTTTAACACAGATGAACCGATCACATTAAAGTAGATCAATCGTTCTGAATTCCACGAGTATTGTAGGTTCGTATTGAACAGAAATGAAAAAAGGAACATTTGATGTAAACAGATTATAAATTACTTATCGGAAGTTAGATTTTGCATACTGTTAATTAGGATCGTATATTAAGTTCTTTTTTTTCTCTTAGTTAAGGGAAAACTTAGACCTAACTTAAATGACTTACATAACATCAATTTCAAACTACTCTTTAATTGTATGAACTGTAAATTTTCAAACGTTGGCATTCAGATCAACTAAATTTATTTATTAACAATCAGTGTATGATACTAGCTGACTACCACTTCTTCACTGTTAATGTCAGGTATTTCACAATGGTATGTTAATGATTTGAAGATTTCATTTAAAAAATAGTCGATGTCAACACATTTTATTTATCAGTATGGGAATTTGTGGAGATTGTAGTATTTTAACGGCTACATTCACAATTAGATCTAAGCAAGACCACTACTGATAACCTGGAAGTACTGGATAACTGTATCGTCCCAGTATGGGACTCCTCGACAATGTGTATCCACGTTTTATTTAATCAATGAGAATCAATATATTCATTTTGGACTGTAATAATATAAGATAGTGGTTGGAGGTAGTCATCAGGCAAGCCTGGATGTATGTTTTGTGCTACTTGGCACTTGTCAGCAAGGTGTACCTGTAATCTTGAAAGAACTGATGCTCCCTGACGAATTAGATCCCGTGTCACCCAGTTTCACAGTCACAGACGCTATCACTGATCTCCTGTAGGACTAAGATGTATTTACAATCGATTAATTACTGGGTGGTGATCGATATCATGTATGTCAGGTCCTTCTTAGTGCAGACCGAGTACCAAGTAGCACGAAATCTAGGTCCAGGGTTTCCTGTTGACTACCTTCAGCCACCATCTTATCTCAACATAGTGTATGCAATGTTGAGTCACCTAAACTAGTGGCCAAAGTGCAACTTGGTCGATAGGATTCAATTAGCACTAATAAGGACCTGATGTACATGACATTGATCATCACCCAGTGGTCAATTAATTGTAAGAACTGTATTGATTTTTAAGGCTTAGTAAAAAAAAATATACCAACGATTGTGTATCTATTTTATTTATTCTTTTTGGTGTTATCATCTAAATAAAATCATAATGATTTAATGTGTTTATTGGTGTGTTAAATCTTTTAAATATGTTTGTACTAACATTCTATGAATAACTTGTAACAATCTAAATTCTCGAATTCACTTGGTATTGTTTGTTTGAATCTTCCCATTGATGTTTAGGACTGCAATTGATCAGTCTCTTATTGGCCATATGTGCATACTACGCGTATTACCTAGATATAGCCTTAATTCACAAGCATTATAAGCAAAGATGGATAGTGGCTAGCAGTGGAATCCAGTTTGACGCACGTTTCGTCCTATTTGGGACTCGTCAGCTGGATGTACCTGCATCTCAGAGTGGATGTTCACTCTGAGACTCACTCGAACCCAGTACATTTCGCTTCAAACGCCATCACGTTGTCCACTCATCTACTGAGTCCTGATAGCCACTTGCTTGTGCAATAGGGTGGAGTTTAAATTCACTTGGTATTATTTGTTTGAATCCTCCTATTGATGTTTAAGACTGAAATTGATCAATCTCTTATTGGCATATTTGCATACTGTGAGTATTGCCTCGATATAGCCTTAATTCACAAGCATTATAAGCAAAGATTGTGTATCTGTTTTATTTATTCTTTTTGGTGATATCATCTAAATATGATCAGTTGTTTCAGACTTCATTGTTCTTTCATTTCGACCCCAATCATTTTCTGTTCTTGTTCTCTTTTCTTTGATCTTCTTAATTTCCTGCCGCCGAGCATTTCGCTTTCGATTGATGATACATACTACTTATAGTTGTCGACATTAGTAGCACATACCACTGTCTGACCTATAGATTAACAATCTATAATTGGATCAAAATTCAGTTTTCTTTTCAATATTTTCAAGAAAAGTGAAAAAAAAAGGTATAAAAGTAAATTTACTTTGAAGCCCTTGATCATTACAATTTTCTTTTAATATTAGATTACAGATAAGAAAGATACTTTCTCTACAGTCGAATGTTTTATATACATTTCAGTTTAAATATACATTGAAGCTTATTCCTCTATCACAAACATCGAATTCAACTTATATAGAAGGAATATATGAAGTTATCGATAATGATAATAAATCATTCAATCAAATGTCAAATGTGAAACAAATGTCGTCAGACAAAAGCTCAAATAAAGTAAGTAGTTTCATTATTATTATGGAATCTTATATAGTTGAACTCATGAGTCAATTGAAGCTAGACTACCATAGAAAACCTGGAAGCACTGGACGGCCGTTTTTTTCTATTGTAGGACTCCTCAGCAGTGCGCATCCACGATCTCGCCTCCCACAATAAGACGAAACGACCGTCCAGTGCTTCCAGGTTTCCCATCGTGGTCTTACTTCAATTGACTCATGATTTCAACTATATAAAATTACTAAAATCTCCACAAAACCCCCTTCTATTATGTAATCTGTTTGTTGATATGAATTTGGAGCTTAAGTAGCTTGACAACAGACTGAAAATCCGAAGTTTGTGCTGATGATATCGTTCAAAAGAACGATGAAAGCTTCACGACCAAACCATCTAGCTCAGTGAACAAAACTCCACCAAATAAAAGTTGTTTATCTCTAGATTGTAGTTTAATTTGAAACCATTAGATGTGTACACTTTATTCTATACCATTTAATAGTAATCAAAAATCAGGAGATGAATATATCATGACTGAATTCAGTTACAATTCAAATGTGAAACATCTTTCTTATGTCTGGGCGAGAATGACAGTGATTGGTTGTTTTGCTGAGTCAGACTTTAGATAGGATGACAGGTGTTATATATATATTCCCCTATCCTTATTATGGATTGACTGTTCCTTGCGTCGGATTTTGGCGTGGAATATATTGACGTTGTAGTCAGGCTAAACTCGTGTTCTTGATCTGAGTTGTGTTGACGTCCTGTAGAATAGACACTGGGTGGGAATCTAGTGTAGATATTTGTCTAAGGTAAATTAACGTCCCACATACGTGTAAAAAGTGAAAGGACTGTTATAACGAGAAACCCTAGCGTTATAAGCAGCATCCTACGTTTATAACACTTTCGTTATCATTTTCGTCTATCGAAAGGGACTAGAAAGTTGAGTTATAAAATGAAAGTGATAAACATTATAATTTATACTTTCTAGTTTAAAGCAAAAGGGAATATAAAAAGGGGGTGATATTCACAATACCAAGGCACTATAAAGAATAGGAATCTTTTAATACCCATAGAAAAGTGATTTAGAACAACTCGGTTTTTCAAATGGAAAAAAGGAATGAAGAAATACCTAATTCAATTTAATTAATACCAAGTCATACTTAGTGAACAGAACACGAGTGGGAACAATCGAATGTATTTAGGCACAAATTACAGGCCATCACACTTAATTCCGATAACCATA
This sequence comes from Schistosoma mansoni, assembly GCF_000237925.1. Taxonomy (NCBI): domain Eukaryota; kingdom Metazoa; phylum Platyhelminthes; class Trematoda; order Strigeidida; family Schistosomatidae; genus Schistosoma; species Schistosoma mansoni. The sequence continues at coordinate 27,978,486 of NC_031498.1, read as the reverse complement.
CAGTAAACAGTTAATTTGCAAACTATCAATCAACTATCTCAATTTTAACTGTTCCTTCTGTAAATATCAGTTCATATTCTCTAATTCTATTGTTCATGCATCTTCATACCGATTACGCGTCATTCCTGTTCTTTCTTTATCGATCTTCTGCCAAAATACATTCTATGTCTGATCATCACCATATACTACTTATGTGGATATAAGTAGACCACACTACAATACAAACCCTTATGAGTTTATTTGAAAATCAGTATTTTACCGGCGCTTAATAATCAGTGATAATTTAATCAAGTTGATGCTCTATCTATTAATGGCTATTCATATCCTATCTGTCAAACCGTATTCAATCTTTAGTCAACAAACTTTTGTTTAGGTAAAACATTGAAGTTTGGAGACCAGTTCTATGTTTGATAGTAAACAGCTTGTTCTATAGTTGGTTGTATTTTTTTAGTGGCCGAATATTTGGCTCCAGTTAAATCGTATGCTAATTGTTATTGAAATGCATATAATGGCTATCCTCTTACATAATTACTGACTTAATTTTCTTTGGAGAATAACTGCTGAGGAGTCCCACAATAGGACGAAACGGCCGTCCAGTGCTTCCAGGTTTTCCATGGTGGTCTAACTTCAATTGGTTCATGATCTCAACTATATGAATAAAATAAACCAAATACAAAAATCAATTTTGAATACGTATGTTTCATACACTTATTAATCCAGACAGACAACCAGAAAGATGAAGTAAAGGAAGCTAAATGAGACGAAACAATGTGACGCACAGGGCAGAAGGAGAGTTAGCCAACTCGTTCTGATTAAGTGTAACTCAATATATCACATTCAGACATAAATACATTACAGACACGTAATGAACAAGGCAAGCAATGAACATACATACGGTCATATAAAAATAGTCAGGATTAATAAGCGAATAAGTGATAAGGTCAAAATGTAGCTTGAGAAGAATGAATAAATTGGTCTGTTCAAAAGCTTGAATAACCTATGTGAACTTGACTTAGTGTAGTGTGGTCTACTTATATCCACATAAGTAGTATATGGTGTTGGTCAGACATAGAATGTATTTTGGCAGAAGATCGATAAGGAAAGAACTGAAATGTAGCACAATTGGTAGGAAAATGCATGAACAATGGAATTAGAGAATATGAACTGATATTTACAGAAGGAACAGTCAAGATTGAGACAATTGATTGATAGTTTGCAAATTAACTGTTTACTGTATGGTTATCAGAATTTAGTGAGATAGTCTGTAATTTTTGCTTAAATACATTAGATTGTCCCCAGTTGTGTTCTGTTCACTGCAATAGTACCAGCCACTACAATTTCATCTCAGACAAATACTTACCAAACAGTGTTAGATACTGTAACTTTGGAAAGCTACAATTCTCTCAATGTTAAGTGAAAAAAATTTTCACTCCATAAGGAAATAAATGTAGCATCAAAGAAATTCTGATAGTTCAAACCAGGCACACTAGTAACTCAAATATATGAATGAACAATAGAATTATGTTAGTTTTAACCGATGTCGTTTACATTTGAAATAATTTATCAAGAAATATGAAGGAACAACCAAAAGATAACATACATTACTAACAATATCTACTTAGATTTATGTTCAGGAGATTGTTTTCGATTTATATCTCTGTTTACTTTAATTATCATATCCGACGAATTACTCAAAAGTTCCCCATAATCTATTCTCACAGTTTCATATTATTTGTTTATCAGGTAGATGAAACCTACTTACATCTTGCAAAAGAAACTTGTGATCATCTAGGCAAACAAAAACCAAATCGAATTTTGAACATTGAATCTCATTCTCTGCCACCGAATTCTCTGAGAACCCAAACACAGGTAGGTAGATACTCAGTATACTCATTTTTCATAATCATTGATGTAGCTAAACTAAACGGAATGACAAATAGGTTATTCACTTGCAAATGGTATTACTTGTTAATAAATGACATACACTCTCAATCGTTTTTGTTCAGATTTGGGTCGGGAATAGAGTTTTTGATTCCCAACGTTGCTAACTATAAGTATTCCACTGAAATCATGAACCGATCAATGTTAGATCACCATTAGAACCTAGTAGCACTGGATGGCCATTTTATCCTGGTATGGAACTCCTCAATAGTGCTCACCCATAATCCCACACACAAGACTCGAATCCACAATCCTAAGTTTCGTGTACAAACGCTTAACCTCTAGATCACTGAAATGGTATCCAACTGTGTTAACGTCCAAATTCAATCAATCCATGATCCAGCGCATCTGTTACCTACGATGAGTAAATACCTCGCACCCAACACGGATGAACTCAACTAGTCACGGTTTCCCACTAGAACTCCGAGAACCACCTCTCGAAGCTAGTCACTGGTGAGCACATGATGATTTTCAGTATGTGGTTGTACAGATTGTTGAATTTTATTGAGATGGTAGGTTCTGAGTTCGATTCCCTGTGTTGAGGTCTTGGACGAACACTTCTGAGGAGTCCCATAGCAGAATGAAGCAGCCGTCCAGTGCTTCTAGGTTCCAATGGTGGTCTAACATTGATGTGTTCACGATTTCCATGACATTCAACAATCTCCGCAACCCCATACTGAAACTATGATTGCTACATTAAACGAATCACTCAAAGGTTCCCCACAACCTATTCTCACAGTTTCATATCATTTGTTTAACAGGTGGATGAAACCTACTTACATCTTGCAAAAGAAACTTGTGATCATCTAGACAAGCAAAAATTAAATCGAATTTTGAACATTGAATCTCATTCTCTGCTACCGAATTCTCTGAGAACCCAAACACAGGTAGGTAGATACTCAATATACTCATTTGTTAAAATCAATAGAATACTTCAAACGAATAGAATAACAATCAGCTTAATCATTTATCAACGGCATTATCCCTTGGTGATTTATTTCAATTATTTTCAGGATTATTTATTTTGTTTATTTCATGGATGCATCAGTTCTTCAGATTGACGTACATGATGTATAATGCTGAACTAACTATTCACTGTGAATAAACAATTTATACAACATATTTAGATCCTTTTCAATGACTCGATAACATTTATGAAATGGAAAATCCATTGTTAGTATTTTAGTGACCCTTAATCTGACTCCAATTTGATCGTTTCTGATTGTCATCATATGACTGTTGTCAAAATGTGACTCAGGAAGAATGAATAAATTGGCTTGTCCGGAAGCCAGAATAAGTGACGTGGGCTTAAAATAGCAATCGACACTACAATATTCTGAGCTTTTGTTTTCTTAATTAATCCTTGAAGTAGTTGCCGTACTCGGATCTTCATCTTAACTCTCTCTTTCTCTCTACTCCACTCTCGATTACCTGTACACTAAGTCGAATATGTAAACTGATGATTAAAAAATAAGTTCAATCAATTACAATAATTGCTATCACTAGTTCATATGGATACTTGGAAATGAGAGTGTTATATCCCGAAGAGAATTGTGAATGGTAACTTTGAGAACTATTTATGGACCAATATGATATGCATATTTCTTATTGTATGATTGTTAAGTATTTAAACTATTCATATTCGTGTCCCTCTTATTATAAGCTTTATTTTGATCTATAGACTATTATTGTACGATTTACCATTCCTGAGTTATACCCAGTCTATTAATTACTGTCCCCCTATTCACAGCCACATTTGGCGAAATCTTGTAGAAATATTATTTTCTATTTTATGGTACGATGTGGTCAGTTTGTTTGGTATATAAACCCAGTATGTTTGAGAATAGTGATTCATATTGCAGAGGCTGTTATTGGTGTCCTAGACGTAACTGGCTGGGCTAGGCAGATAGCAGGACTGATAAGTACTCAAGACTGCTCATACGACGTTTGTGTATTATTGATCCGATCGATAAATTACTGCTCTCTAATTGCCGGTATTATCACTTCATATATATCAACTGGGCAAGAACGCACTCAATCGATATAACAGTTTTGTGTACCATTAATCCGATCAATAATTTCACTGCTCTCTCGTTGGTGGGAATCAGCACGTTCATATATCAAACAGGGCATGCACGCACTCACCCAATCGGTACAACAGAGAGTATTACTTAAATATAGAGTATTTATTTAAATGGGAGAGATTCACTAATCTCAGTATTTTAACTACTGGATATCTTTTGTTTGTTTAAATAACTTTGTTTTCATTAATGGGAACAAATCAGAACAATCTATATGACATAGGAAATCTTCATTCAGAAGAAATGATTAGCATCGTATTTGTCTTCATCAGATTACCTGTTTTGACTATAAAAAGGAAGGAACTGAGCTGAATCAACTGCTTAAGTTGTATAACTATCGAAAACTTATCGGAATTGATTGCCTTAATTTTATGCTGAAATTGTACTACTTGTTGCCAATGAAAACTAATCTCTTACAACATGGTCAATATCTGATAAAACTGTGTGTATGCTTTGTATTCGAGCAATTCGCTTTAGTAATATGCAAAATGAGTTCAGATTTGTAAGAGTTGCATACATCCTATCCTTCAGTTATGTCATCAATCTAAAAAGTAATACAAACTAATAACTGCAAATCAGGGTTATAACTTGTTATTCGACCATTAAAAGAAGTAAGACTTTGTGTTGCTTCTTGGCATATTTAATAGAAAAATAGGGCTAACTTTACTCTTTAACAAAGCCTATCTGTAACCCTAAAAGCAATGACATTCATCAATTCAGATATCAATATGAGAGAGTGTCCATCCCCCAAATCCAGAGACAGATATGCACTTTTACAATTTTTTTTGGTATGATATAGGGCTGAATCATTGAAGTCAAACATTGAAGTAACTGCAAACATTCTTTACCTTCCATTCAAGAAGATTTGGGAGGAAGAACGAGTGCCATTGACAGACTGGAAAGAAGCATACCTCACCAATATTACCATAGAAAGGAGATCTGAGCAAATGTGATAATTACAGAGGAATCACTTTGTTATCAGTACCAGAAGTTTTCAATAGTGTTGCTGAATCGGATGAAGGATGTAGTAGACGCCCGACTTCGAGTTCAACAGACTGGATTCCGTAAGGATCAGTCGTGCACAGACCAAGTCGCGACGCCACGGATCATCGTTGAACAATCAGTTGAGTGGAAATCGTCGCTATACATCAACTTCATTGACTATGAGAAAGCGTTTGACAGATGCATTTCCAGTAAGGACCGGAGTCAGACAAGGCTGTCTACCCTCCCCCTTCCTCTTTCTTCTGGTGATTGACTGGATTGTGAAGACTTCGACATCTGAGGGGAAGCATGGAATACAATTGACATCTCAGAACCAATTAGACGATGTGGAGTTCTCAGATGACCTAGCCCTCCTCTCCCATACACACGAACAAATACAGACAAAGACAGCAAATGTAGCAGCAGCCTCTGCATCAGTAGGCCTCAACATACACAAAGGAAAAAACAAGATCCTGATGTACAACACAGAGGACACCAACCCAGTCGCACTCGATGGCGAAACTCTGGAAGATGTAGAAACATTCACGTGCCTGGGAAGCATCATTGATGGACATGAAGGATCTGATGCAGATGTAAAGGCGAGAATTGGCAGAGCAAGGAACGCATTCCCACAATTGAAGAACATATGGAACTCAAAACAACTGACAACCAATATTAAAGTCATAACCTTCAATACGAACATCAAGACAGTCCTATTGTACGGAGCTTAAACGTGGAGAACTACTACAACCATCGTCAATAATGTACAAGTATTTATAAACACTTGTCTACGCAAAATATTCAACAATCACTGGCCTGATACCATCAGCAACAGCTTTCTTTGGGAGAGGACAAATCAGCTTCCAGCTGAAGAGGAAATTAGGAAAAGACGATGGAAGTGGATAAGGCATAAACCGAGAGAGTTGTAGATGACATCGAGTCCCGATTGACTATGATCACCATTAAAATAACATTACGCGCCAGATAACGACTTGGATTCCTTGATAGGTTGAAAACCAGAAGGCTGTTATTGGTCTAGATAAGATTTATATATTGGCGATCTCGTAGTATCGAAAGAATACCGAGACGCGCCAAAGAGTACAGGCAAAATGGCAGAGCGTAGGAGCGTTCGCACGAACGAGATGGACAACTGAACGAAAAGTGTTTTTGATACGGTCAAACAAAACGAGTACAGTTAAACAATCACTGATACAATTGGTTGTAATAATAATTGTTTCGATTACACCAATCGCGTTCTCGTAATGAGAAGTAGGTCACTACAGAGTCATCAAACTGCATCACGAGGCGAGCCCTGACTTTGAATCCTGAAGGGAAGCGGAAAAGTGGAAGGCCGAAGAATAGCAACTGGAAAAAACTGGAAAGGATGGGGTTGGATAGAGAATGCTGGTGGGCGGCCTATGCTCCTTCATGAGGAGTAACAGGGGTAACAACAACAACAATAGGGCAGTAGTTTTAGATCTCAGAAGATACCTTTAAACTACTTGACTAGTTGTACAAAGGTCGATGACGAATAAGTGCTTTATCTTAACTAAATAGAAGAACCTGAGCAACGTGTCAAATGTGAACGTTCAACAAATCTACAAATAGCATTACCAAACAACGACTACATTAACTCGGTCTGACCTTGGTGTGATCATGCTTAGTTTATTAGTCAATTATAAACTTGTACATTTTTTGTGAACAAGAGTAGGTTACGTTGGCACATTTGTTGTGTTCTCTAGATATTTTTGTGTGTACGCCATTCTTGTCGCCACGGTTCTTCTATTTAATAAATTGTATTGATCCCTGCCTTTGCATTGTGTTAATCTCTGGTTGTAGAAGCAGATAAAGTCTTATAAGCGAAATAGCTTACTTTTTTAACCTGACTCACTCCAAGACTTTGTCCTTGATAGCCTAGGAAATTCATCTATAAAAATGATGGCCTACAGAGTTATGAACAGTGATTTATTCTTGTTGATTAACAAATACACTTGCAGTTAAAATGGTTTTTAAGAAGTACTATAATGTTGACTAAATTCCAGAATTGTCAATTCATCTTTCAGAAGATCATAACGAAGACCAGCTTAGAAAAAAGGACGGAAAATCATTCCTCTGAAACAGTTAGTTGGCTAGATACAGAGGAAGAAATTGAATTAGATTATTATTATGTCATCGGTAAAAATAGAAAGTTTTTATCGGCTAGTGTGTAACAAGGGGAACACTGTATCTAAAACACGTGTTTACCAAACAGATATTTTGAGGTTCTATGGTACATCTGTAAATTACTGGGATTCGACAAAAGATTTTAGAGAGTGTTTCCATGGCGAGAATGTTGAATTTAGAGCAGAGGTGAGTTGCCTCACAGTTGAATATTGCTATGGAGAATTTAAAGCTGCTACTCTGTATTATTCTTCGTTAGAATGGGAAATAGGTTACCATCAAGCATTAGAGCTTTTGGAGTGAACTTTTAGACCAAAGCAAACTGGAACATTCACGTTCATTTATAATTTATTTAATTTTCTTAATATAAGAAGAAATCGTCCTAATTGTTTGGGAAATTTATCTTGAGAAATGCAAATATTTGTACTGGTTTCTGGACATATGAGTTACTCTACTGATTTGAACTCATCTAGGACTATAGGAACTATGGCTTTTAGCTTACCAGTACATTTTCTGAAGAGAATGAAAAAGTTAGTTTACAATTAAAGGAGGCTGAGGGCCTTGGTTGGATGCTGTTGTCATTCATTTTTACAGCTTGTGACACAGTGTATAACCAGACCAGACCTCACCCAAATGTGTGGAGAGCAGAGATATCAGTTATTCGAAAGTGCGTTGCAACAACTATTTGGTCAGTAAATACTAGCTCATAAATTGAAGAAGCATGGTTCATACTTAAAGGTACAGTTAGTTTAGTCACGTCCCTGTTTTTACGATGCTTAGTACCACGCAGACCAAATAACTGTCTACCGTGGATAACTAAACAGGTCAAGAAATTTAGACGTGGAAAGAAGTGTTGTGTCATGTTCATCTGTACTCTCTACACAGTACGGATTAATTTGTTGTAAGACCAGAAATGCTTGCAAAGCTTCGATAAGTCAGGTAAGATATCCATATAAAAACAATTGGTTAGCGATTGTGAAAATAGTCCGAAAATGTTTTTCTCGGATATGAAGAGGAAAACTCGGATAAGTGATAGAATCATACCACCTGGTACAACAACATCCATTGGTTATTAACAAGCAAAAGCCGAAGTTTTATCAGAATATTCTAATAAAGTGCTCTCAACCGACCATGGTGAAAGACCAATAGTTAGTCGTGATAATGGCAGCTTGACAATGGTTCCTGTGTTTATTGAGAAAGGAGTCGTCTTACGACGACTGCAACATCTCAAACCAAATATGTGCAGTGACCCGGAAAGTATTCATCCCAGAATTATGAAAACCCTGACGAATTTAATTTCTGATCCCCTGAAAATACTGTGTGATATGTCTTCGAGGCTATTTAGACTGCATAGAGGCTGGAGAAACGCGATATTTAATCCGCTTTATAAAGAGGGTAGTAGGGACTCACTCAGCAACTAACGACTCCCTAGTACGTAGTAGTATTGATTCTCAACAACATGATTCTTGAAACCGAACATACGATAACCCAGAAAATTCACATTCAACATGTTGTTCTTAGAGGTGTCCAAAAAATATGAACACTGATTTGAGATGGCATGTTTCGACCACACACGAGTGGTTACTTTGTGTAACCTGTTGCTTTTCGTATTGAATATATTACTCTCTTCCTAACAGAAATATGTTCTACAGAATCGTTAGACGTCATATTGCTGACTGTCACTTTGGATGAGTCAGTGTACATTATGATGTGATTTCCACGTAAGTTTTGATAGATTAGGTAATCACATTATGACAAATCGACAAGTTTGGGACTAGGTCTATTATTATAGTAGGAGAGATCAATGTGATAAAATATAACTAGACCATAATTCTACAGAATTCGGGATGCGCATTTTATCCCATTCCAGACTAGTCAGATGGATGTACATGTAACAGCTTGGGTTTCTGGGTTAATATTTGACCACAGATACCCAGGTAAATGTCAGAACAATATTGCTCGAGTGTTCATTCACTTCCTTGTTTTGTACAGGCATTATAATTCCTATTACTTAACACTGAATGTTGAAAAAGCTTTGTGCGTTTAAAAAACACATAAACACATAAGTACACACAAGGCGCATAAACTTAGTAATACAAGGACCCAATAGCATGACGTGTACGCGTGCATAGCGTGACAATTCTACATGAAAACAATACAGTCATTATGAAGGTAGGGATAAATTGATGTCACATGCTGTCTGAATAATTATTCTTGAGAAGCCAATAGGAATCATGTAAATGTTTATTAGCAGGAGACACTACATGTTAAAACAAACTCTCGTTAGTAATATTTTACCGAAAATAAGGAAGGGGTTTAAGGTATTTTATAGGTAACCCTGGATACGTGTTTTGTGTTATCTGGCATGCGTCAATAAGACGTGCCTGTGATCTCCAGGGAACTGATACTCCCTGGCGGATATGATCTCGAAGCACTCAGCCTTAACTTCAGAGAAGTTACCACTGAACTGTTTGATTCTCTGTCCACCGGGCATCGATAAATTTGATGTTGGTAACTACCTTTTTACACTATCAGACCATCACGCAAGTGTCTTCAGATAATTTGATCAGATGTCGAAGACTTACAGAGCTATTTATTTTGGAAATTTATTTACCGCTACAGCTCACTCCCTCCCTGGTGAGGTAGTGATGACCAGAAGACATGGCCAACCAAAAGTTTAGACCAAACAAACATTCGTTGGTAGACGCCCTTCAGATAGCTTGCTAAGTTCGGGAGAATCTGGCCATCCTTCTCTGACATAAGGGGCCATCTGGTACATGACAGCAATGAAAAACGTGTGAAGACATTTTCGATTCATCGTGATATTCGTCAGTTTTATCATCTTTTCCAGCAGCCCTGGAAAATAAAAAATGGAATTGTTATTGAATGTCGATATACACTCACACGTGCATAAGGACACAAAGCGGGTGAAAAACGAAAATAAACTTGTATATATGCGTTTTATTAACATCCGATAACGTAGAAAGGATTTTCGCGCAATGTTTTATTTGTATATTTTTTCGGAAAAAAAAGAAGAAAATAGATATGTACACATATATCAGCATATGAGAAAAGAAATTTTGTCTCTAGTTTATTTTGATACAGTGATACAAAAAGATAGAGATCAAACGAAATGTTATGTTGTGCCCTACGTGCAGTAATTGTTTAAGTGTTCCAGAGAACTTATCCTTCTTCAAGAACGCTTTGTTTTGAGCCGGTTGCCAGATACCTCCTAAGTTTCTTTTTAACTACGGGTTGTCTGGGAAGGCATCGTACTTGTGAGGCTCGTGTCATTCAAACGTAATAGAGGGAAATCAACATCAACGTGGTCCCATTCTAAATACGCTGCTTTAGGGCTAACGTTGTCGTTAGTTCCGTTTTTGTCGATGATACGGTATTTAGGTTAGCGATGAACTCTGAATGGTCCTTCGTATGCTATTTCTAGAGGTCGTCGTAATGAGTCCCTACGTACGAAAACGTTTGTACTGTGTCATATCGCATGTCGAACGAAAACATCAGTTGACTGCGGTTGAGTGGGAACAGGTGTAACCAAACGAATGGCGTTTTTATGTCTCCTCATGTAGGAACTTAGATCCACATTCATTGAAGATGAAAAATCCACAAATTCTCATGTGAGTCAGCGTCGTTTCATAAATGAGCTGTGCTAAATTGCACCTAAAGTCCTTCAGATGCCGGTAAAATAGTACCATAAACCCATTGACTTGTATGTGGTAGGCGGTCCTTCAGAATAGTGTGATTCCTAATAGTATAGTCAGACAACGGAAACGTCTGGATTCAAACTGACGCTCACGGTCAGTGATAATAGCTGGAGTGTACTTGAGGATTGCTACCCACCGTTTAACGAAGACACGGGATGCCGTTTCATCAACAATGTCTTTGATAGGCACCGCTCCTGGCCATCATGTGAAACGGTCTATACACGTCAAGAGGTAACATGCCCATTTGAATCTGATAAGTGTCTTACCAAATCAAGATGAACATTATCAAAACGAGCATCAGAGGTTGTGGAAGAGCCTAAGGGACATTTGTTGTGTCCAATCACCTTAGATTTTCGGCAGCTTACGCAGTAGCGTGTCCACTCCCTCACGTCTTTATTTATACAAGGTCAGCTAAATCGTTCTGCTATGAGCTTGATGGTTTCGTGAACATCTGGATGAGAAAGTGGATGCGACACACTGAATACGTTGCGTTGATTGTGTTTCGGTACGATTGAATGATCACTAACAGTAGATGTGTCGCATAGTAAGATTCCCATACCTGTTCCTATCTGTTGAGTACGCAGTTTTAGGTTCGTTGAAGATATTTCTTGCTGAAGATCAGTGCCTTCTTTTTGAAGCTAGACGAGTTTAAGAGGGTTGATGCCTTGGAAACTGTCCAAGGAAGTTATAAGAGAAAAGGCCTCGTCCACTACATTGTTCGCCTCAGAAATATGTTGTATATCTGAAGTGAAATTCCCTCTAGGGTCTTGAGGGGGGGTACTCATCAAAAGACGAGCTTAGAGAGGTGATAGGTTTATGGTCGGAGAATGCTGAAGATTGTCAGGAGTTGTTTACCAATTAATTTGAGATCCCTCTTATCGTCTAGTCGGATGAGTCTGCTGCAATACTGATGAGTGCTTTAATGTCCTAGTGAGCGAGTATAGTTGTTCTTGCGATTATTTCCTTAATTGTAAAGAATGTCTTTTTCGCGATGTCGACCAAATTAATGGATTTTGTATTTCCATGAGGTTGGTAGGTTAAGAGTCTCATAACAGACGCGCTACTCGGTATAAATCGTCGATAAAGACTTATCAGGCCGTTGAACGTACATACTTCCTTGACTGTGGTCGGTTCTGGATAATCATGAATGGCCGCTACTTTTCTTTCAGAAGGCGAATACCTTGAGCATCAATAGTGCGTCCGGGAAGGCCCAGGGAGTCGGTTCCAATCTGATATTTCTGAATGTTTACTGTAATCCCGTGTTTTTGTAGTCGTTTGGAAATAAGGATCGGATACTGGAGATGAAATTCTTTATCCGAACTTGTGATCAAGTAGTCATCCACACATGCATGTACGAAGTTGAGACCTCGATAAACGTCACCGATGGATCGCTGGAAAGTTTGTGCAGCATTTCTTAAGTCGAAAGACGTGTGCGAAAATTCTTGCAATCCGAAAGGGTGATGATAGTGGTTTTAGGAATGCCGTCGACAGCCATAGGAATTTGATTTCACACTTTTACCAAATTGATTTTTGAGGATACGGTTGGGCATTTTTTTGAGTTAGCTGTCAAATAACGAATGTGAGGCAAAGGGTAACGAACAAAAATGGTTTTCACATTTAGTCGCTAACAGTCACTAGACGTACTCCAATCATTACAGTCCTTTTTAAGGGTCATGTACCAGGGAGTCGCCCATAGACCGATGGCCGAGTACTTTCCAAGTCTTATGTAATTGGATTCGTTTCTCGCCAACCTTAGCTTTTCAGGAGCTAGTCGGCGCTCTTTTGAGAATACAGATCGTCGTGTAGTCATGACGTAATGTGCAGCATTTCTGGTTACACAGGGTAATTTGGGTCGCATTTGGTTCAGATCAGGGTACTTGTCGAGTATGAGTTGATAGTAAGGGTTGATTATGTGCCTAACAGTGAGTGGGGACAATCGACAACAGGGAAAGAAAGTTACATAAACGGATAATTTAGTATTGCCGTCTACTAACCTCCATTTGCACGTGTCGATTAGTAGATTATGGTGTTGAAGTAGGTCTATGCCAATGATTGGCATAGAAGCATCTGCAAAAACGAAAACCTAGTGCATAGGTTTGCGTAAACCCACGTTAAGACACACATATCGCTTACTATATATGGCGATCGCTCTTCCGTTTGCCGCCCGCAAGTTTAAAGCTGGTTCGCTCAGTCGGTCGTTGGGATTCGCAGGAAGAACACTAACTTCTGCTCTAGTGTCTTTAAGGTAGCGAACTTCCGTCATCACATCAGTGATGTATTACAGACGGCTATGTCCATCGACTGTGGTTGCCGTTAGCGCTTGCCGGCAGGGAAGTTTCCTGAAGGGTTCTGCGCAATTTCTAGAAGACTTACCATACTTATTACGGTATCATCACCAGACAGGATTATCTACCTCTTGTGGTCTAGAGACAGATCCTTCTCGTAACGAGCTTCTCCAAGGAGTTGGGAAGCGTCTACGATTATGATGAATGTTAAGGTAAAGAGTCAGAGTGTAACAGAGATCTGAAACATCATTTTGTATTGTTTGAGGATTTCTTTAACGGAATAAATCTTGAGACTTGGGGTTATGGTGATCTCCAGAATCTGGTTCACAGATTCAGCCAGTTTATCTACAGAGTTGTTTTTAAGTGAGACAAGCACTGTCTGCACTGATTGGTGAAGTTCAGATAGGAAAAGCTGTCTAAATAGGCCCTCGTCAAAGATCCATTGACCACTGAGCTCTCGCGATCGTAGAGACATATCTGCTGTAGGGCAATGTTGTAGATCGATGTTGTTGAAAACTTGGCCTGACCGTTGTCGGTAGGTTAAATCTCCACGCTCAAGAATGGCCTTCTTTAAAGTTTTACAAGGTTCTGAGACACCACTAGTAAACATTCTAAAAGTGACGTACCTGTTGAAATCGCGTGGTAGTACCTTCATTACTGAAAGGAACTATGAGTGTGGGTCTGTTACGCCATGCTTATGGAAGTCAGCTTCTGCGTAATAGAACCAAGCTCGAATGTTGTCGAGCCAAAATGGCATTAGCTAAAACGGGGGTGGCGAAAGAGTTTTAATCCCAAATAGCATAGGTATCTGTCCCATCATGATGAACATAGGATATACAGATGGACGAGAAAAGATATCCGAAAATATCAAAAGAATATCACTATATGTAAAGATAAAAAGTTTTAAAAACGATATGTAATGTTCCAACAAGGAATAGACTTACAGTTTATTGTTTGGTGTACCAGATCACGTCGGGCTCACCAACAAAGGTGCCACAGGCATTCGGAGTATATTATCCTAGTCAAATCAGAGGTCATAAATGAGGAGGTTTAAAGATATATTTGGAAAGCTATCAATATATCTAGGCGTTTGGTCCAAACTGGTCAGTAATTGCGAGGGATGAATGGTATGGCCCACCCACTCGTGATCTGGTGCGGATGCGTGACCAACTGCCTCCAGTTACAATTTATTCAATAAAAATAGTGAGGTCACCACAAAATGTAGAAAATTTATAGAGCTATTTATTTCGGGGATTTACTTATCTCTACGAACCAAAACGGGTGATCTAAAAGCAAACAACTAAACGGTTGAGACCAAAAGTGCAATAAACAGAAAAATTTTTGTACTCAGCAACAGTTCTGATGCAGAAAGTCCTTTTCCGAAAGATGAGGATACTCTTGGCAATACATAACTGAAACTAACTCGGTTGGAGCAAAGACAGTAGTCTTGATTTGCAATCATCAATTGAAACCATAAAAAGTTAAACTCAGTGAGGAAGAACACCACTGTTATTTTAGTAATCATGGATTGACAGACTTAGAAAGAACTCCACTTTTACATTAGCAAAATCCCTATGCTATAAACCGGACTTACATCACAAGGTTATCATTTTTCTCTTAAATGTTTAGGCGAAGTAGTCGTATTAAGCCCATAAATGAGTGCTTTCAACGAGTACCTACATTTTCACAGAACTAATTACAGAATGAACTAGCATAGATCAACTGATTTATTTCATCAATGCCTAAAATCATAAGCTGTTAATTTCGAGAGGGTCCTATAAATCGGAACGTTACTGTCGGGGCTACTTCCGTGAGGACGTTCTTCAATGAGTTTTCTTTTTGGAGCCAGGAAAACACCTGAAGAGCAGCTAAGAGATAGCAAACGAACTATTGCAAGAACACTTAGAGAGATAGAAAGAGAAAAAGGTCAGTTGGAGAGGGAACGCACTCGAATAACAAATGAAATTCGTATGTTGGCAAAGCGTGGTCAGATTGATGCCGTCAGAGTAATGGCGAAGCAGTTAGTTCGAACAGACAGTTACATCAAAAAGTTCTCCTTGATGCACTCAAATATTACAGTTTGTCACGTTTTATCAGTCGTGTATTTTCTAATAATAGGCGTTGTCAATGAAAATTCAGACTTTAAAATCAACTGCCACGATGGCTTCAGCTATGAAACAGGTTGCGCTAACAATGAGAAAAATGAATGCAACTATGCAGTTACCTCAGTTCCAAAAGGTCATGATGGAGTTTGAAAAACAAGCTGAAACGATGGAAATGAAACAGGATATGATGTCGGATGTGATAGATGATGCTATTGGAGATCAGGATGACATTGAAGACTCTGAAGCTGTTGTAAACAAGGTTAGTGCCGGTTTTTATTCGTAGTCTAATCATGCACTCCAAGCCGAGTCGACATATCCTAGAGATCGAACTCCAGCAAGTTCTAATCAGTTCGTAAGTAATTTGACCAAGATAACAAAATATTATACTGTGCAACGTCTGACCTCAAGTATTGTTCGTTTGACAACATCTTGTCATTCCCCGACTTCGTGAGGTATGTAGAAGGGAACTTGAAAACCAACTAATTCAATAATCTCGCTAGTAAAAATGAATGATTATTTATTTATTTATCTATTTAAACACATAAATATTGGTACAAAAAGCACCAGATAAATATGCGCCTCACAAATCTCATTTGATTTGTGTGAGGGCTGTGATGCTGCTCAGGTGCCCAAACCGAAGCAGGTGATTCTCTTAGGGGGCCACACCCAGAGCCTTTGATCTAAAGGTCTGATCCACAAGGCAGTGGAGCATAGTGAGGAGATGCAGTCCCATGGTAGCCGGTGACCAACAGTTGGTTCATACACCATTCGTTCCTTCAGGATACTGGAGCCCATGTGCACCATTGGTTTGGAATCAAGGTTTTCCAACTCCCCTAGGTGGATCCTCCACATCCACCAACCCGGTTAAAGCGCCGGACATTCGCTTTTCATCCTCTCACTTTTGTGAACAACACCCCCGCCACGAGAAGGCAGTGAGTAGGACTTCCCTGGCAGAAGCTATATATTCGCGTGGCCATATGAGAGCATTTGGAGAGGGAGAGCAGACTCTCCCCACTCTCGGCCGTACCAGGGCATTTGGGGGCAAAGCCGACCCCGACGGGACTCGAACCCGCAATCTTCTGATCCGAAGTCAGATGCCTTATCCATTAGGCCACGGAGCTAATGTGCTATGGCAACTCGAACTGATGTACGTACGTACGAAGTTCTACGTTGACTATCCTAAGCAAATCAATTGTGGAATGGTAAGATTAAAAACAGCAACTTAAGGTCCGAGGGCGAGGTCGTACCGCTGACTATATAGTAGTGTGTCAGTAGTAAGGTGTTTACCTCAGGCGACCAACGTCTACGTGATGTTGCCTTCTCCGAACGGAAGGAAGGGGTTAGGTAAGGTTGACCCCAAAAATTTCACAGCAGATTTCCATCACCGGCGGGAAGACTTTCTGATTTCCGCAGCTAACTTATCAAAAGCTTCCCACTAAAGGGTCTTGCCTGACCGGCGTCGAGCAGTTGTCCCTTATGCTCTGGGGTCACGCTCCCTAATTCCTAGCGCCACTACTAACTCAGCTTGTTTTCCAGGTCCCTCAAGGTGGAATATCCCTCCATGATTGAGAGCAGCTGGGAAGTGACAACCACCTTCATACTTTCAGCAGAACACAAGAACATCTTGTTCATGATCAAATTCCCACCTCACCTAATTATTCTTCCATCCCTACGACTAACCCTTCTGGTTTATCTTTAGCATCACACGCCACTAATGCTAACGATTTGAGTCCACGAAATATTATTTCTGGTCTCATGAAACCCTTCTCCAAACTACATGTTGAAGCTTCCAATGTTCAAACCTTGTGTCAGATAGGACAACAGGCTTTAGCTAGGAGTCTGGAATCCCACGCCATCGGTGTATGCTGCGTCTCCGAAATGCGCATACAGGATCCAAGTTCAATCATTCAGTTGACTTCATCTTGTCACTTTAAAGAACTGGCACGATTTACCTTTCGATTATCTGTAGACCTCACTTCTGCTTCCCGTGGCCTCACTGGTGTAAGTGTAGTATCAAGTTTAAAAGCAGAACAGGCTTTGTTAAACTGTATTCAATTAGGTAGCTACTTGTGAGCTGTCCGGATAAACTGTACACATAATAACTCGCCAAGATCAAGACACACGTCTCATTTTTGCTGTCTCTATAAACGCTTCCACTGATTGCAGCTCGGATGAAGATGGATTTCATAGGGAGCTATCCAACCTCCCAAAAGCTAAGCGTTCTGATTTAATAATAGTGGCGGGTGATTTCGGTGCTCATGTAGGTAGACTAAACCAAACCGCAAGGCAATTAGGCGAATCTTAAGGTTCGACAAACAGATAACGGCGACCGTCTATTGCAACTATGCTCTGATGACCATCCATTCCTAGTAGACACCAATTTTAGACATAAGGAGAGACATCGTCGGTGTGGCTCGATAGAAGGGTGTCGCTCATTTCGGGGCACGTTTTTGTCTGCATCTTAGTGCATGTAGAAATGCCACAGCAAGAAAAACCCTTAGAGTTCAAATCAATCGTGTGAAAGTTGAGAACATATTTTAGAAACAACTAGAGAAAGAGCTAATCAACCGTGAAAACGGCATCCACCTCGAGGTAGATCGGTATAATACCTAAAAACCTGTGGGAACAGCAGTGATATGCACTGGTAACGAATCAAAAGGTTAAGAAAAATCAGTGGATTTCAGCGGCGTCTACAGAACTGATAGGTGCTCGGAAACTCATTCCGTCTGGTTCTAAACACGGTGAGGAGCGGATGCAGCTTAAACGTAGGCTGATAATAAGCCTACCTGGTGATTGTGAGCAGTGGTGGGTAGCGAAATCAGAAGAGATGGAAAAGACAACAGCGATAGGTAAAAGTAAACAAATGTTCAAACTTATCAAGGAAACGAATATTAAAATTCCGCTTATTAGTGAAACTATCTCGGAAAAAGACGGGACTGTTCACTCTCAATCCAGGAAAGTAGACCGATGTGCAGAACACTTCAACAGGCGCTCGGTCACTCATCAGTTTCCCACCATCTCTAGGCAAACTGGCGTAAGTCTGACTGTTGGTGAGGTTGAAAAAGCTGTAGGGAATTTAAAGTGACGGACAGCTGCAGGTCCAGACGGATTAGTCCCAAAAATTCTTTAAGATGTTAGTCCAGCTTAATCAGTTAGATCGACTGAGATCTTAATTACATACGTACTTTCTTATGGGCATAGAATCTTAATTATGCTGCATTAGAACAGTAAAACCTAGGAAAATTTTAAAGTAAATTAGATAAGTAAGAAGGAAGTAAATGATCAATAACAAGAAGCGTAGACACACCTAATATTTATTGATTCAATATACTACAACTCATACCGGCATGTGATTAATGGATAATGAGAATAACATGACCAAAATCATTAAAACTAACAGAAAATAGTAGAGGGATCAACCAAAGGTGAATTGAAATGACTGAATAATGGGATGTTCAAAACTTAGGTAGAATTTATGTATCGGTATCGTTTGGAAACTGTGAAACAGAAAAGGTGTTCTGGTATTCTACATCGTTTCAAACTAGTTGCTGGCAACCACTTATCAGAGACTCCTCCATAAAGCAACCATCTAATACCCCTTTTTGAAAGCGACCGACCGTTTTATCTCTTCTCTCAAGCCCTGTTAACTAAAAATCTTCCTGAAAGATTTCTGATCATACACTGCACCCGTTACGTATCACTCTTTATTTGATGACGTTATCCACCTTGTAGAAAATTCCATTAAAATCATGGATCGATCCAAGTTAGATCACAACTGAAAACCTGGGAGTACTTGGCAGCCATTTCGTGCTAATACGGAACTCCTCAGCAGTCCAAAGCCACGAACCCGCGCGAGAACGCCTATCCTCTAGGCTACTTATCGTTGTTTTTATATAAAAATAAAACTTATTCACATTCAGTTATACTGTGAGATTAAAACAGTCAATGCAAAAATGTGAACAGAATGGATGATTTTATCTTCAACGTCGTGAAATTTCGACTCCAAATGAGACATTAAGTCGTGTTTAATTCATAAGTTGAGATTGGTTACCTGTATTATATATATTACTACCACTGAAGTAACTGCTTCTACGAACTTGGTTTTCATCTTGTTGTGCTAATGAGGTGTGGCAACTCAGATCCATGCATGTGTGTCTGGTCCTGCGTTGATGACGGACTGATATTATAAAATTTCTTAGGAAGTTGACCAACAGCTTGTTCCACACCACAGTCGACTAAAATCATATGTATACTCAACACACCTCTTAGTAGCTTACTTCTTTTGAAATACTAAACCTAACTATATCCTGCTTCGACTAAAATAAAATCACCTGTAAAATTAGTGATGAAAATACTAACTTAATATGAGTACGCAATCTGTCACAAAAAGTTGTTATGTAGTAGCGAAGACATAAGTACGGGTAACTTGCAGGACCTACTATTGGACTATTATTCTTATTATATAACTATTCAGTAACTAGATTATCTATATCTATATTCATCTTATTACAAGCTTCATTTTGACCTATTGATTATTATTATATGATTTATTGTTCCTGTTATGCTCAGTTTATTGATTATTGTCTCCCACGCTTACAGCCTCATTTGGCTTGGTTTTGTACAAATATTATTTTCTATTTTATGGTGTGGTGTGATCTGTCTGTCTGATATATAAACAAAGTATGCTTGAAATAAACGATTCATATTTGCGAAGCTGCTATTGATGTTCTGGACTCAAGTGGACGGGCTAGGCGGATTAAGGACCAATAAGGACGCTAGATTACTCATACTAATCGAACGTCATTGTCACAGTGTGAAGGTCGTAGAAGTCGTATTCTATTGGTGGACAGTTCACGCAAATTACGTCCTCGTTTAATTCGTAAGGTCATAACAAATCAGCGCCGACCTTGGTCAAGACATAACGATTGGCGACGGCTAGGTCAATTCATAACAAAAGTGACGTATGTAATCAAGAAATAGCCCAAGTTCCCACTTGTCTTTCTAATCTTACCTAGACCTGCTTGTTTTGACTTTACGTCGAACAGACAGTATATAAATAACACTTCAAATTAAAAGAAAAATCTTTATTGAATATATATACAATATTCGAAATGAACATAATTATGTATTTGTACAAAGTTAACAGAAGAATTTTTCGCAACGACTTGTTAATAGGACAGATTTTTTCTTGCCAAGAAGTAAGTCTATTAGCGTAAAATAATATCACAGTGAAAATATGTTGACTAGTGCAACACCACACACATACACTACAGGAACTCCCGGATAAAATAAACACAAAATGAATAAAAGCAATTTTTTGAAACATTCGTAATTTCTAAATAAAAAAAGGATAAAAATGAAATTATAATTGGATTGAATTAAGAAGATACTGCATCCAAATCAGCCATCAGTCCACTGTCACCACTTAATCTTTGTCCGTCTGGTAATTTATAATGCTGAGAGTATTCAGACATGTGATTTGTTTGTTCCGTATTTCTTGATTCTGTAGCATTCATTAAACAAGCTATAGGTGCACAAATATGTGATGATAAAGCATGATCATGATCAGAATAAGTATGACTATTATTTATGTTTAAAGAGGCACCTGAATGGTCAAGTGATTTGGGATGGTTTCCTGATTTGTCTATTCCTGTTTTATGACTTGAACAATGATGATGGACTAGATTATACTTTTGTTTTGAAATTTCTTCTCGTCTTAAACGCTCCATCTCCGTGACTTCCAATATACATTCTTGCAAATCTTCTAGTAATCTGGCACGATCTGAACTTGTTTTTGTATTTAAAGTGATTAAGATACGTGCTCGACCATTGGGTGTTTCAACAATATGATTCATACCAACCTCCCTATGAGAGTCTACATTTTGAATTTGTTCAAGTGGTAACAGAAGCTCTAAACCATTAGGATGATGAACAGTTTCAAATGGGACCAATTTTACTCCGAATAATTGAATAGTCATACGTACTTGATATGCAACTGATGCATCACGTCTGCGTTTTTGAACACTTTTAGTAATAAGAAGTAGATCATTGAATAAAAACAATTCACGTTGATGTGCACCAGATCGTTCTCGTTTATTTTTATCTGGAACCTAAAATCGGAAAATAAAGGACTATGTAATTTGGAAATTGTTATATCCTATGTCCTGTTGAATATCACTTGATTAGAACCCCAATTAGACCACCGACCTATATGATCTTGGTATTGTCCCAAACCAAAGACGCGTTAAAGAGTACGAGTAGCCTAGAGTCTACTCATAGTCGTTATTGGTTCCTCTTGCCTTGTTTTGCTTATTGAGTCCAGAACACAATACCGCCTACACGATATGAATATCAGACATGGGTAGTTTATCTACAAACAAACCAGACCGCATCACATCATACAATGAAAAATTACAATCACACATAATAAAGCCGAAAGTGAGTGTGAATGTGAGAGACTAACTAGTTGATTGTGAATAACTACTTAAGAATAGTAGATCATATAACAGTAGCCAATAGGTCAAATGAAAGCCTATAATAAGAGAAATATAAATATGTATAATCTAATTACCTAACAGTTATACAAAGAGAATATATATATAATAACAGTCCATAAATAGTTCCCAGAAGTTACCTATAATCCAATCATCTTCGGACACAACAAAAAGAACTAGTTTGAAATTAATTGCTGATAAACCTGCTTAGGTTGATAACAAGGTTATGTTTAGAAATATGTTAGATGGACAAATCCACTCTACTCTTCACTCCCTGTTGTTAGAAAACCTTCAGTTATGCTACAATTAAGAAACAAGACTGTTTTGTGACAAGTATACGGGAGTAATAGCAGCTTGTAAATGATAAACTGCTTTCGAAATTAACAGAAATGATAGCTAAATGTTCGATACACATAAAAATTTCATACGATAGGTTTAACCGTTCATTTATAAATTCACTTAGATTCTGTATATCATTTCAAAGATACTGAAAGCAATTTCCTAAGATAAGTTCCAATTTCTCAAACTATTCATTACACCAAATTAGATAACGTTATGAATGATAGATGCAACAATGAAAGCAACTAACCTCATAAAGTCGACAGTAACAAACCAATCTCCTTTGAGGTACTGATAGATTAAGAGGCTTTTGAGGACCTGTTAAATGTTTTTGTATTTTACGAACTTGATCTGTATGGTCTGATTGTACAGACATTTCTTGAGATTTGATTCGATCGTAAATACCAAGCAGAAAATCTCGATCTAAATCTTCACCTTAAAATATAACGAAATACAAAATATGACGTTTAAGAACAGAATGCCTGATTGTCATCAGAATGAGTCGGTGAATTGTATTTACGATATTTATTTATTTCCTACATCAAATATAAAAGATTGTTGTATATTTTGGAAAGTGACTGGTTACTGAATTTGTACGTACAAACTGTTTTGCCACTCAGTTTTAATCAATACATAACAAGGCCTAACACTAATATGAGGTTACCACAACTATAGCAAATTAACATGATGAACACCAGAAGAGTCGAAACGATGTGATAATAATGATAATGAGAAAGATCAAACGTTCAGTACATATTTACAGAATGCAGAATGAAAAGGCATATTTATTGAAAACATTAACCTACAGCATGTATAGAGCGATTGTATGTGTTGTTCTGAACAATCCTACCAACGTCTGCAATCACCGATTGCGCAAACTCTAATAAGATAGTCTACATCAACAAAGATGTTCAACAAATAACGATTTAACAGATTGGAGTCACGTTTTAGTTTGGAAACAAGTAATACATATACCAAAGTAACTCAGTCGAGTCTCAACAACAGCAAAGGATTCGCTATCTTCGCTGAGTTGTTCACAAATTGCGAGCAATGCTTCAGAGATAGAAATTCGGCAACCTATGTATATCTTCTACGTTTATAAACTACATTTTACAGCCATAACGAAATATCAGTGGATTGATATACAATTTACTGGAGCTCTGCTTGGGAAAAGAACATTACGTCTACGTCTGCAAGTGTTACAAGTTCGCGGAAGTCAAGCGAGCTTTTGAATCTGTGCTGATATTTCGCTAGACATCGATCAAATAGGGTTGAAGGTGCTTTCAAGATAAATGGAGTAATCAAGAACCTCAATTACTTCATTCTCCATGATCAATCTAAGCGATAATGCAGACCCGTTTTGAAGCAACAATTTACATTTTAAAGGAGGCAAACACATCATGAACATGTTCAAATTGTCTATCGACTTAATCAGAAGATTCTCAATTATGTTAACATCATCATCGACTAAGACTATTTGAGTATTTTAAGTCGATAAGTGAACATTGTGGGACATCAAACGCTAGAACTTTATGCCAAGAAAACTTCCAAGATATAATTTGTGGCGGAATTCAATATAAAAAGGTGAATAATGGACAATAGAGACGAACACAACTATAGATTCTCAACTTTGAGTTCGCCATAAGCAAGAGTTCACAGTACCTGAGTATCAGGCTAAACAAACCAGGACAAAAAATGCAGAATTCCGTTTTACCAAATACGTTTTTCCAAATACATAACGAATTATCACAAATGAAACTTAATCTTTTCACGGTATTTTTCAGTCAGCAATTACATGTTAAAACTAACATTGTTTATTAAAATAATCTATTAACTTTTATGTATCTAATGGTATGTCGAATCACATGGAATACTCATATAAATACAAATCAATGGTTTGTTACTACAGTGATTATACAATATATTTAAGACATGCAAAAGAATGTTTTAGCTGAACAGACTTAACAAACACCTACGGATACACCAGACCTTATAAGCAAAGTCACGTGTAAATTATCATAGAACAAGTAGACATTATAAACACAGCCTACAGAAAATTTTGACACCACACAACTATACATTGTCAGCTGAATCACCTATCAAATTTATTTATACAAAGACATGATCCAAGACAATGAAAAAAACAGGAATCTGTTGACAAAAGAGAAATACTTTTCATAGGAAACCAATAGAAATCAATCATTTTGCTTACCAGAGTCAACACCGCGCAAATTTCGAACAAACTCCTCTTTTGTCATCTTTGACTGTGGTCGAACATTTGGACTATACATATCTGTGTGTAACATAACAATTGCATATGCTAATATCATAACAGTATCGGAACTTCTAAATTGTGATTTTACAAGAGATGCATTCTGTTCTACATAAGCTGATTGAAATTCATTTAATAGATGAACAATTTTTTGTGATTCACCCTGAAAATAATATAGAAAACTACTAGTCAATTTTGCTCATCGTACTCAAATAAAATTAAAAATTTATTTAACTACTTATAAGTAGACAGTTATTATTTTAAAAAATGGTGAACGACACCAGCAGTAACCAGGATAATGAATCTTCGAAAATCGATTGTTTTGTCCTGCAATGTTTTGCAACTACTTGCAAAAAAAAAACAAATATTCAGTACAAAACATTAAACTACTTATTTATCAACCTTTAAGTATGTCTATATCACCATCCATAATTACATGAATAAAAGTGCTATTTCTAAAGTGAGAGTTTGAAGAGCTATCCAAACTATCAACGTTGACCATGACGTACTAAGTTTTGTCACGTATGTAAACACAAAATAAAAAAGAGGAAAGTAAATATGCATACAAAGCATGAAGAACAGATATAGAATCCTAAATATGTTATGCAGCGAAAGACTATTCACAAGAAAAAAACTTAATATTAACAGTGGTACTGAAAAATTCAATGTGGCTCGAAAAGAAAAGATGAAAAGCACAATGAAATAAAAAACCACAAACTATAGAACTATGAAACGTAAGAATTCACTGACGTTTCCGTGCCTAATAAGCGTAACCAGTATATATAAATATTTTGCGGAAGTAAGAGTTAACAATGATATACAGTAAAAAAGTAACATTCTGGAATCGTCTACCAGTTCAGATTGGTTGGATACGGATTAGATTAACAAATGCAAACTAAAAAATCAATCGTCCGAAAAATAAACATATGCCACTCTGATAAATTTCGATTGAAATCACCGCGTTCGACAATAAAACTAAACATCACAATTATTGAAAGATGGATTATGCAAGAAATAATGAAGATTATTCAACAGCTATTTTTCTAAAAACACTTCCAAATGATTCCGAATCTTCAAAAAGTTATTTAATAACAAGAATTCTTAGCTTTAACTACAGAACAGCAAACTGAGTTATTCCAACACTATCCAACTATGCTAAAAAAGATTCCCGCAACCAATTCCTTATACACTGCATGACTCACAGACGGACTGTACGAAACAGGTTTCCAAACAGTATATGTTTCGTCAAACCAACAATACGATCGCTTGTCTCCCTTATAGATGATATATGACAAACATCAAAAGGTATCATATATCTGTTTTGTTGTTTTTTTGGATGAAATAATGAAATTCAAATGAGAAATCATCAACTAATTTCGAAACCAATGGTAATTTAAACTTTGTACTGAAAGGCTATGTCAAAATGATAACTTTTACAGAGATAATAAAACAACTTACTGGTGTCCGAAAACACCCCAACAATATACGTAATGCTTCATCAACTTCTTTGTTCCGAAATTTCAATTCTCGAATAAAATGTCTAAAAGTATTTTGCCAATAAAAAGTCAAATGAAAAAAATGAAACACCGAGCTTTCGAAGTTTTTATTTATTTATTTAAACATATAAATATTGGTACAAGGAAGCACTAGATACATATGCGCCGCACAAATCTCATTTGATTTGTGGGGGCTGTGATACTGCCCAGATGCCCAAACTGAAACAGGTGGTTTTCTTAGGGGGGCCACACCCGGAGCCTTTGACCTAAAGGTCTGATCCACAAGGCAGTGGAGCATCGTGAGGAGATGCAGTCACATGGTACTCGGTGACTAACGATTGATTCATACACCATTTGTCTCCATAGGATACTGGAGCCCATGTGCACCATTGGTTTGGAATCAAGGTTTTCCAACTCCCCCAGGTGGATCCTCCACATCCACCAACCCGGTTAAAGCGTCGGACATTCGCTTTTCGTCCTCTCACTTTTGTGAACAACACCCCCGCCACGAGAAGGCAGTGAGTAGGACTTCCCTGGTAGAGGTATATACGTAGTGAATTTAATGTGTATAAGTCAAATGTGAAAACACTATCGATAAAACAAATCTATTGACCTTTTTTTTTCGTTAGTTTGAAAAAGTTTGTCTATACACTACTTTAATAAAACAATATGTATGAATCATCAACATTGAATAAATTTAAAACATTTCAATATAACCGTCTGTCTAATGTGCTGTAACTATGACCTTAAGCAACAACAACAAAAATGTACAAAGTTCATAGGGTGTTTTCTGAAATCTAAATTAAATTTCTTGACAAGGTTTTACAACATAATTATGCATAGATTGTTGTGTAATAAAGAGTTAAGTAATAACATTTCAGCATTTGTACTGATAAAATCGAAGTAGTCTATATGATATTTTGGCTTTTTTATGTACTAAACGAAGCTACAGGATTAAATATGAGCTTAACAGTTGAAAATCACGAGTCAACTTAAGCGCGCAATGCTGAGTAGCCGCATACTAGGACGAAACGGTAGTCTAGCGTAGGTTGACTCGTAAATTAAACAGTTGAAATACAACTTCCATGAATTCCCATACTGATAAAAATAATTTTTCTACCAGTTTATTGTTTGATTTTACTGTAATAAAGTACTTTGAAAATCAAACATTGAAACAAATCAATTACATGAATGACAAAATTACACTTAGACTATCAATTAAATTGGGATGGAGATATAGTGATATCTAATACTTAGTCATTTCAGCTATGAATTGCAGATATTTGAAAAAAGTTAAACCTCGCACCATTTAAAATAGGTTAAATCACTATGATTAACGTTAGGGCTGTTCAAAGAATTTGACTTTCGATAAACAGTTTGCAGGTTAGTACCCTGTTGCATCTACTTTAGTTTGAGTTATCGAATAGTAACCAATAATCATTACAAAAAGATCGTCCAGATCAAAATCCAATGTGTAAAAGCCTGTACATGATAAACACTCTATAGATTATGATAACATACCCTATTCATGACAACGAAATACAAACCATGATTTCGTACAAATCCTCACCGAAAACAACATGAACTACACATCTGAGATTATTTTCTTCCCATTAAATTGAAGAAAACCTAATCGGATCTGTATAAATTGTCTCTAGGGAGGGACCGTTTTTAATGATAATAACAAACAGTTATTCAAGTTTTGACTAATGTACACGCCAATAGTCTATATTCATTTATAATCCCAAAAACTATCACATCTCCATACCTTTGTCTACTAAAATAACTTATCTAACCCTAATACGCCCATTTCATTTAACAAACAAATCAATAATTTCATAGTTCATAGTGACAAAATAACAGTTTGTGTTCATGGTAAACGAATATAACTTGTCGTTTTGTATACAACAGTTAGATGTTTATCTCTCTATATATGACTAAAAGCAACAAACTTTCATATGTTAAAAATAAGAATATTGATCGGCCTTATTACCTATGCAACATGTTGAACGTCCCTAGAAGAAAGTTTTAAAATATTGAAAACTAAATTTATAAACAGCTGACAACGGCTATGTTGTTGATATGTACTGTACTTATTATTTTGCCGATGACAGATGAAAGTTATTATTACTCTTATGAAATATTAGTTGTCACACGCTACTGTGTTACCAAAACCATAGTAGCCCAGAGCCTTTGACCTAAAGATCTCATCCACAAGGCAGTGGAGCATCGTGAGGAGAGACGCAGTCCCATGATAGACAGTCATCAACGATTGATTCATACGCCATTTGTTCCCACAATTGACTGATCACTGGGTGGTGATCAATGTCATGCGTGTCAAGTCCTTCTTAGTGCTGATCGAATGCTATCGATCAAGTTGCAATGTGGCTACCAGTCTAGGTGGCTCGACACTGCCTACACTGATCCACAAGGCAGTGGAGCAACGTAAGGAGATGGAGTCCCATGGTAGCTGGTGACCAACAATTGGTTCATACGCCATTTGTTCCCTTAGCATACTGGAGCTTATGTGACCATTGGATTGGAATCAGGGTTTTCCAACTCCCCTAGGTTGACTTTCCATGTCCACCAAACCGGTTAAAGCGTCGGACATTCGCTTTTCGTCCTCTCAATTTCGTAAACAACACCACCCTCGCCACGAGAAGGTAGTGAGTAGGACTTCCCTGGCAGAGGCTATGTACGCGTGGCCATGTGAGAGCATTTGGAGAGAGAGAGCGTACTCTCACCACTCTCTGCCGTACCAGGGCCTGATTTACTTTATCTTCTGGGAAAAGTCGAAAATTGGCATTATCTATAACACGGACTCAGTTTAAAGCAGCCATAAGATGCTTAATACTGTACAAAAACTGGAAATAAACACCTGATAGAAATCGGACATACAGCACTTCCGTGAACAAAAACGACGAAACAAAAAAGTATGAATAAGAAAATTTAAAAAAAAACAATTTTCTCAGTAAATTGAACCTACCGTGTTGTCAACTGTGCAATTTCATTCTTTGTATTCCCAAGATATTCACCTATGGCGATCCGACTTAAACCTTTACGGGTTAACAGAAAACGAGCAATCAGCTGTGGGGAATTCTCCAGAAATCCATTCTTAATCAGAAAATCAATCCCTTTTACAGGTGACCTATATTGTAAATAAATTATTTGTTTATACTAACTAGATACTTACATCTATTTAAATACTTCAACAAAGTTAACCAAAATGACAAATCGTTATGTTTTGATATCAAACAAACAAGAAGTGATAGTAATCTGACTGAAGAAAGTGTAAATTATAAGGTGATATTATGTAATTAATTGTTTATTCATAGAAGAATTTTTACACTACCACATGAAATGAATCTGGAGAATGACGTTTAGTTGTACAAAACTATAGATGAGTATAAAGAAACATGTTCGGTAGATGATAGGTCCAGACAAATCTGGTTGGGATCGGCGCGACCATCGTAACCAGTGGTTAGTGAATTTAGAAAATATGGCTCAGAATCGTTCGCAATAGTGCAAATGCATCCACTTGTCTCTTCTAAAATCATAAGCATCTTAAATATCTGGAGATTTTTTCGCTCCGAGAATCCATATTTTCTTCTCGAATCTGATCTATTCCTAATCTTTTCGACAACTACTAATACTGTGAATACTTATATTAATTTAGCATCTTACGATGTTGATAAGATGTGGCAACTTGAATCGGTGTATATAAATGTCAGGTTCTACTTAGCGTATAGCTTATTGAATGATAAACTACAAAAAACTATATCGATAAACAAGTACGAGGTGAAAGTCAGGCCAAGAGAGTGAAATTAAAATGATAAACTGGTACAGAAAAACGTAGCTATTAATACGTGACATGAACAGAATTATTAACGAATAAATATGAGCCACGAAAGTACATCCAATCTGCAACAACCGATATATAATGTATCAGGATTATGATAAGGGTAGCAGAAAGTAGTATAGGCAGCCCAAACCACTAAATATTCGGTAAGTTATAAGCAAAATAGATGCTAGTACAACTTTGCATCATCCTTAGAAGTCATACCACACTAAATAGATTACGGGTCACAGTCAACATAATACCCAGTACGAGTGTGGATATAATCTATTCATTGATGAAATCATATTGGAAACTGGAAACACTGTAATCCCAACACTCAAGTAAAATAATTAGAAATGTTTACAGAATTCATTTTATAGAATACCAAAGCGTCTCACTATTTTAACGACCCCACATATATCTCGAAACCTGGAAGCACTGAACGGCCGTCTCGTCCTACTATGGGACCTCAGCAGTGCGCATCCACGATCCCGCGCTCCCGAGATTCAAACCCAGGACCTTAAAGTCTCGCAGAGGAGTCCTATAGTAGGACTAGACGGCTGTCCAGTGCTTCCAGGTTTTCCATGGTGGTCTAGCTTCAATTGACTCATGATTTCAACTATGAAAATACTGAAATCTCCACAAAACCCCTTCTGAATATCTCGAAGCTTTAAAAATGATGTTCGTGCATAAATGAATAATCGAAAACTAAATATATTCCAAAAGAACAGTATCAAAAGTTGTAAATAAAGCAACAGGTATAACTGGAAATTCCTTACTTGTTGAATATGTTTAAACCAATACGATAAGCTCGTTTTCTACGTTTCTCCTGAGCATTGGGTAATCGATTTATACAGGTATTTCTATGGGAAAATGGAGTTACAATAGTTGGATGAACAGTTTGACTTGATAAGTTATGTGGAAGATATGAAGGATGCATGTGTAATTGACACGAATTAGGGATATGACAACAATTGCCTCCGCAGGTTACATATGTTGGATGTTGTTTTTGAGAAGAATCACTTTTATTAATATTAAGAGACTCCACATGGTGTAACGGAACAAGTGGAACATTATTTACTAACTGCGTCGGATGCAACTGCAGTAATTCATTGTTCAGAGGGACACAGGATGAAATAACTGCTGGTGTTTTGTATACTTTTCCCACAGGGAAAGAAATTCCTGGGCATCCATTATTACAAATTTGAGGTGGTATGAGAGCTCTAGATGCAGGTAAACAAACCAAAGCAGGTAATTTGTTTGCCGAAGAGGTGGTCTTCGAATTTGGGATAGTTATACAATAAGGACAACAATTGTTACGAAAACTTGAACGGTTCGGAATACTGGATGGTAAACAGCACTTTTTGAGATAAACTCCTCTATGTACAGATGAACCTGGTGCGCTCGGAGATATATCACTGAATTTCGGAAAACACTCAACACCATAATGCTGAGTTAGACTAGGTTGACGAGTACAACAACAATGTTCGCAGGTAGTATTTACTTGAGTATTCGAATAGTGATCAAAATTGTTAGGAAGAGAACTGACCCATTGTGGTTGCGAACTGTTAAATACTGTTACCTGTTTAGTAGAAGGACTGCAGAAATATTCACTGGGTATCTGAATAAGATCATTATTGTAATTTAGAGATGAGTTTGGAGCTGAAAAATGCATCAAGTGTGGATTACACATCCTTAAATTCTGATTATTGATACTAGACTTCGTATTAGCAGGAGACAAATAACTGGGAACAGGTGGAGAATCATAAATTGTCGGTAAACTATCAGTATGAGGAACTGTACAAGACTGTGAGATATGAGGATGAGTTTTAGGATAATTACCGTCAGCCAAATGTGCTTCATTGTTAATCGAATTTTGTAACTCAGTCTGATTAACACCTGCTTCTGGTAACCAGTCAACGTATGCTCTCTCGATAACCAAGTCATCGACGTCATCTGTAGGTTTGGAAATCGCATAGTCACCTTTATTTAGAACGTGATTGGAATTAACTTTGTTTTGGACGATTTTGCTTGAGTTTCTTTCTCGTATACGACTGATTCCTTTTTCTAGTTTCAATCGTGCGTATTCCGCTCTCAAACGATAATCTCTATAGGCATTTTGTATAATCCTTGCAGCGCGCTGGGTTCTCAAACGTCCCCCATAGTATCTTTCAATTTCTTCTATTGCCTTAGCATGTCTATCTTCTCCTAACTCATAGCAGGTATTAGGTAACTCAGTTTGAGAAGGTACCATACGGTTGAAATGATCATCAGGATAAGACGAATCACGACTATGATCAGATAAATCATAAGTATCTGCAACGGCGCTGGGGTTAGAAATAATAAATGAGTGGGAGTCTGAACTCATGTTAGATTTTATATGTCCGGAAGACGTATGTAAATTTTCGTGATGGTATTTTATACATTTGTTACATTCCGTAATCTCATGATCCTGATGTTGAGCGATTCCCAAAGAACAAAGGCAATCTGCGTCTGAACAAGGATTAAATGTGTCCAAAGTGTTAGTTGTTATGATGGGCTCTTGAGATAATCCATTTGGTGCTAACAAATCTTGATTTAAATGCTCTGTACTCATGGAAGTCGGGCGTATAGAATTTGATTTGGTTCCAGAACCTTTAGAACTAAAATATTTTGAAAACAAACACTATTTGTGTTTACAATTCAGAAAGTTTGTAAATTTAAGTTTATTCGCTCACTAAAATTTAAAATCAGGATGGAAGCGGATGTATTCATGAAAAACATTTCTGCGGTGTTGGGAAACAGTTTAGGTTACCTTGACAATTTTAAGTAATACCGTCATGATTACCTCTACTGACCATGATTTGTAAAGAACAGGAAATGACAGTTCTCTAGAGTGAAGATGAATTAATGTACAAACGACCTTACGTGACGCAAACAGGAGCTAGGAAAATTCATGCCTTTTAATATCGTATGAGTACACAGGGAGACAAAATCATGTATAGATAGTAAGAAATCCTGGTAACATTTCACTAAGTTTAATAGAAAGACGATACCGGGGTAACTGTTTCAGCAATACCTTATATTTGGTATAAATGTTGTCTAGTAATCTCTACAAAGTACCAGTTCTGCTTTCAACAAGGGAAAAGAAACCGT
Organism: Schistosoma mansoni; assembly: GCF_000237925.1. NCBI lineage: Eukaryota > Metazoa > Platyhelminthes > Trematoda > Strigeidida > Schistosomatidae > Schistosoma > Schistosoma mansoni. Next base: position 27,945,640 of record NC_031498.1, on the reverse strand, counting down.
CTAAAATGAATTAACTAGAGTGAAGCTAATTTCAGTGGAAAGGGTTTCTAAGACGTCATTTGCAATCCTTCATAATATTCCTAAGTGTATAAATGATACCATTTTCAAGTTCCTTATCGTATAATAAGCATTAAAATAAGTACGAAACAGTTAATCATTAGAAATTCCGTATTAAAGTTAACAAATTTGTTGAGATAGCAGGACAGGAGATATGAATGTTGTATCCTACACGTGGAAATAATTCCGAGATCCATTTAAAAAGGTTTCATAAAAGAGTAACTCCTTAATTTAGTTGACTATGCATCTACATATAACATTTATTACATACTTATTTATCTAAACCATAACCTTTGATACAAAGAGGCACCAAATATACATATACATACGCCACACAAATTCAATGTGTGGGAGCTAGAATACTGCCGGGGCGCCCTGACAGATGCACGTGGTTCCCTTAGGGGGACAGTCACCGAGACTTTGACCTGGAAGTTTAAACCACAGGGCAGTATGGCAACGTTAGATGCCGTCCCATGGTAGCTGGTGACAAACAATACGTTCATACTCCATTTATTCCCTCACGATCCTGGAGCGCATGTACACCATCTGTTTGGAATTAGGACTTTCCAAACCCACTCGGCGAGTTCTTCATATCCACCAAACCAGTTGATACGCCGGACATCCGTTTTTCGTCTTCTCAATTTCGGTGAGAAGGCATGGACTAGGACTTCCCTATTTGTCTGTGTAGGCGTGGTCACGTGACAGCATTTCGAGAGAGAGAGCAGACTCTCCCCACCCTTGTCCGTACCAGTGCCTTTGGGGGCCATGATGGTGCTCGAAATTCTGTCAGTCTCTATATTTTATAATTAAAAATAATGAAAACATAAGTTGCCCTGATAAAATAGATTCCGTTTTAAACAAAAAATCACCATGATACATGAACCAAAATTATAAAGCATGAATCCTTAGTCTAAATTTCAAAAAAAAGTAAACATTCCAAATCCATACCTAGGGAATAATGCTTCTTGATAATTTCTTGAATAATGCCAACTTGAGAACTTTTTAGGATAATCAATATTCCAATTACATGTATTATCATTTGCATGATGATTGATATTACAAGAATAATCCGGGCTACATTGATTTATTTGACTTGATATATTATTTGAATAAAAATCGAGAATGCATTCACATCCCGCCGCTTCGGCGGTCATTCTCTGATATCTTAAATTAATATTATGAGAGCATAATAGATTTTTGTTTGTTTATAAATGGCTACACCCGGACAGGTAGAGGGTTTTTTTAATCTTTCTATTGGTCAATAATAAATAAATCGTTTTCGTATTTGATTCGACAAAAAATCATTGATTTTAAAAAATCTATTGATTATAGCCGTCTAGCTAGTATACAGACAATGTCTATCCACTTTCTCATGGCCCTAGGGCCACGTGAAGAATGACTCATTGGGATAGCTAGAGTAGAGGACAATCAAGGTAATCTATCTGCCCTAGTTTAAATTATTAGCCAAAGGTTATCTTCCAATGATATCTGATTAGGTGTTTCAACCAATAAAATTGAAATTAATGCCATCGATGATGCAAAAAAATTAGGATAAGAAAAAGTCCCAGACATAGTTATTTGAAATGTAATATACCCTTAGTTTGAAATTAGTTGCCATTTGGCAGATCTTTAGATTATGGTATTTGATGGAAATGTCACCGCACATGGCAGAAATGTCTTTATTTTGCCTAACGAGTAGTATTGTGTGGAGTAGTTATCGTAACAAAGATAATAAACTATACGCTCCAGTTTATAGAGTAGTTATGGATATTTTTACATTATGAATGAAAATAAATAAACGAGATTTCTATGAAATCAAGGGTTTTGAGACAATGATAACAGAGTCTCGACGATGAATTTAGTCTTTTTTTAATTAGTGTCACTAAAAACTGACCATATTAGAGAACACAATACTTGATGAAATTCTGCTTCATAATAAATTGAAATTGTAGATAAAAGAAAATCACGAAGACTAATTATTCACTCTTGTGGGGGGGGCACTCTAATAGTACTAAAAGTAATGGTACTACTACTAATAGTAATAATAATATCCTATATAAATGAAATCATGAGATAATTGAAGCTAGAACACCATATAAAACCTGGAAGCACTGGAAAGTAGTTTCGTCCTATTGTGGGACTCCTCAACAGTGTGTATCCACGATTCCGCCTCTCTAGATTCGGACCCAGGACCTACCAGTCTCACGCCAGAGCACTTGACCGATAGACCACTGAGCCGACATCCGATGGTGTTCATGTCTAACTCCAACGAATACACGACGTTGAGCGACCGTTCACCAATTGTCTTCAGTGAGTTCTTATCTCACAACAGACATGGTTTGAACTCCACAGGTCACTGCTTCCAAGTTTTCCCCGATGGTCTAGCTTCAATTGACTGACGCTTTCAACTATGAAAATACTAAATCTCCACAAAAACCTCTTCTGATAATAACTGAAATCATTTTAAAGCTACTTTAATTGATTTTCCATGATAAATTGAGCAAGTTATAAATGACACTCGCGAGATCCCAACCCAGGATCTGTCGATCTCGCGCGCGAGCGCTTAACCTCCATGAAACCGTAAAAAAATTCGAGATTTTTAGTACGGGTACAGTAGGGTCAACGACTGAACAAAACTGATTTACAATGTAATACCTGTTTTGATATGCCTATAACCTTATGTAGATTGTACATGAAAGTCTATTTTTAGAATACATACAACTTGTAGACTAGATTCTTATGATAGGGTGAACATTTATGGTTCACATGGAACCTGTGGGGTCATAGTGTGAGTTAAAGTTTATTTAAAATAGTAGGCTTTTGAAATTGTGTTTTTCTCTTTTGGAAGGTCATTCACAATAATCTATCTAGCACAAATCTTAAAATCTCAGTACGAATTCAGAAACTTTTGACCTTCTCTTTTTTACCACTTGTAGTGGCTTCCGAATGAAAGGCAATGGCACTCTGTGGTCATTTATTTTGTTCTCTTTTGCGGTCATTAAACCTATTTGTTATATTTAGTACATGATTTGGTCATGGACGTCTTCGAAGAATTATTTACGTATTTTGGTACCATCGAGTGAATAATGCTAATGTTTAACACATGGATCTAGGTAAAAATAGCAAATCGATTGATAAACTAGTGAATCTTTATTGACTGAAGTGTTTTGGGTTTAGTATTTGTACTAAGTGGTGATTCCCCTCTAATTCGAATCCCAAAAATAATACATTCAGTTGTGCTCATGAGTTTTATCTGACTTAAATTAAAGTAATACGGGGATTCTTAGCATATCATTTCGAATGCCATTAATTACCTTATTGTGATACATGTTTTGTATGCTCAACCACCGGATAACTCTACTGACCTATAACGATGCTGATGAACAGGAAATATAATACCGTCAATAATTAGATTAAAAACTATTCTTATTAATCCATGAAAATGATAACTGTGTTACTCAAATGTGGTCAACTTTTTTATTTCTCTCTGCGTATCTTCAATATGACAACTGACAAGTTTACATGTGTATATACAGCTGAGGAGACTCATCCTGTGATGAAACAACTGTCTATCTCCTCTTTACTTTTCAGTGGTAGTCGAATAACAGCAGTTGTTTTTTTGAAATTAGAATAACGTCACAATATAGCAGCTTATCGATTATCAATAATAAGACAAATGAGTTGATTTACTTCTTTTAACTCTAGTAGTAATTATCTGTATTATGAAATGCATTCTCTGATGAGATCGTTGAGATGGAAATATTAATCTAAATTCATTTGACCTAAGTATTAGTATCGTTCTATCGTAGTTCAGATGATGATCGCTTTCAATGTGAGAGAGTTAATGAATGAGAGATAATGAGGGAGAGAGATCAATCACATAAATTATATTTATATTTCTAAGTGCCAATACTTTCAAATATATTAAAGTTCCAAATGTAAAAACAAACTATTTATGTGATACTGTATTCTTGATGAATTTCCAGATGACCTAATAAGTACACCGTCATATACATTTGAAGCCTCTTTACAATGGTTTAATTCATAATCTGGCGCGAGACTGGTAGGTCCTGGTTTCGAATCTCACGAGGCAAGATCGTGGATGCGCACTGCTGAGAAGTCCCACATTAGGACGAAACGGTCGTCCAATGCTTCCAGGTTTTCCATTGTGATCTAACTTCAATTGACTCATGCTTTCAACTGTGAAAATACTGAAATCCCCACAAAACCCCTTCTGATAATAACTCATAATCATTCATTTTGCACTTGGTTACTTATACAAATTTAAATGAAACAAGTATTCGATGCATATATTACGTATTATGTTCCCTAATAAGTTTTTGTTAATTTAAAATGTTAATATGGAATTTTATTTAATTAAGTTGTCATCACTAAAATTGTTAAGAGGGTTACATTTTAAAGAGTAATCAAGTAAATTATTACAGTGATAATTTTAGAATAGTGTTACGTAATATATGGGAAAGGATTTATTTAGAATATATAGAGAAGCTAAAATAGGAAACTGATTTGAAATCATTGAGTAGTAATCATTACTTCATGAGCAATGAAAATCAAATGGTTAACACTAATTTTTCTTTTGTTCCTAAGGTAGTTGAATGTTAACCGTAAACTATTTTTGAATACAAAGGTCAAGTTTTAATTTCCTAACTGTGTTATAGCTTCTATTAATTATAGCAGAATAAAGTTGTAATGTTTATTAGTTATATTAATTTCAGAAGGGGTTTTGTGGAGATTTAGTATTTCCACAGTTGAAAGCGTGAGTCAATTGAAGATAGACCACCATGGAAAACCTGGGAACACTGCTGAGGAGTCCCACAGTAGGACGAAGCGGCCGTCCAGTGCTTCCAGGTTTTCCATGTAGGTCTAGCTTCAATTGACTCACGCTTTCAACTATTTTAATTTCGTAGATCATAAACATCTCGTTTTTCGTGTCTAACTAGTGGTTTATAATTAAACTGTGATTACTCGTTTCTTCGCTTATATAAAGGTTCATAGGTATATTTTAGCTAAAGCACGTAGTCGTTCACATTAATATCCGTCCGTCCCATGTAACTGGTGTGTAAGTTGGTAATTTCAGGTGGTGATGACATTATATGAGTATTTGTCTACTTCTATTCACTTTACTGGGTATCATGTTGTGCATAGTGGTATCCACTCTAATGTGCGAAGAGTGCTGTTTAGAGATGCATTAAGTCTTTGAATAATCTTCTCAGCTTGATCATGTTTGAAGTTTCCTTTGCTAATGCTGTTCTTTACGTTGTGTTCAATAATATATTTCTTCATAAATGAGCTGAGGTAACAATTTTATAAAAGACATGTCTAAAAATAGAGAGAATTCAGTGAAAAACGATTGCTGAACGAAAACATTTATTAAAGCTGTACACCTGTATTTATAGTTGTTTGATGAAGAAAATAATATTTTCATTACTAGAATCCGGCGAGACTGTAGTTTATGGACGAACTAATCAGACTTAAGATAGCAGATTTTTTACTTTGGCGCAAAATTCATTTAATCATTTGGATAAATATCATTTTGGCATTATAACTGATGTCAGTTGTTGATGAAAACATTGAATCTAGTTTCTAGCCCTAAAGTCCAACTGTCAATTCTAGTCCTAATTCCTTAAACTAACAATCATCTGTCCCTAATAAGTATGTGGACAATCCAAGGTCATTTTAACGTTACTCAAAGGTCGCCCATAAGTTATAGTCTCATCCACTTCCTTAAAGCTTATCTGACAAAATATAAACTTCTAGCTCTGTAATAAAGCGATTTTATCAGTTAATCTTTGTAACTAATCGGATAAAACTGTGAAAGTAAATGGGACATACATTACGGAAATCAACAAACTTCATCACAAGGCAAGTGCTTACTTGGAATCCTGAAGAGAAACGAAAAAGAGGAAGACCGAAGAACACATTACATTGGGAATTAGAAACAGACATGAGATGGATGAATAGCAACTGGAAACGACTGGGAAGGATTATCGAGGAGAGAGTTGAATAGCTAATACCAGTGAGCGGCCTATGCTCCTCAACGAGGGTGAAAAGCGTAAGTAAGTCAGCGAATAATCTCTTAAAATTTTCTACATCGTAATGTCAGGAAGTTATTGATCGACTAATTACATTCATGAGAATGACATAATATCAGAAATTTCGTAAAACTGATTCCTTCGACAAATTTATACAAAGCTTACTTACTTACTTACTTACTTACTTAATTACTTAATTACTTACCTACTTACTTATGCCTGTTACCCCTCGTGGAGAAGCATAGGCCACCCACCATCATTCTCCATCCAACTCTGTCCTGGGACTTCCTTTCTAGTTCTTTCCAGTTGTTATTCATCCTTTTCATATCTGCTTCTATTTCCCGACGTAATGTGTTCTTCGGTCTTCCTCTTTTTCGTTTCTCTTCAGGATTCCAAGTAAGCACTTACATCGTAATGCAGTTTGGTGATTTCCTTAATGTATGTCCTATCCACTTCCAACGTCTTTTCCTAATTTCCTCTTCAGCTGGAAGTTGATTTGTCCTCTAGAATAACATTAATTACAGAATACTATAATTTCATCTAATAATTTGTTTTGTTTTTTCTTTTTTAACTAAAAACAAGCTATAAGTATAGTTGATTTTAAATGTTTATATAGAATTTTCACAGAATAACTTCCTATAGCAGTTCCTCTTATTTTAACTAAGAGTATATTATGCTTATTTGCTAGTGTTTGTCTTTTCCTGTGATTTAAATTAAAGAGAGTAATTAATCAATTTCATCTGTCACAGATACATCGTAAGTGGATTATCTCTATATAAACACTGTGCTATCAGTGTTTATTAATGTTGAATTATGGATAGAAATGAAATCCAGGACCTATGTTTGGCGCTCATCAATAGGATGTACCTGAATCCCAGTGTTATGCATTCTGAAGTGAAATAATCTTGATAACGTGAAAATCCAAATCCTTACAAATATAACACAACTTCATCTGGTAATAAGCTAAGGCTATTACTAGTTCAAATCCCTCGTAAAAATGAACTGTGATTCATAACCAGTAACCAAAAAAGCCAACATATATAACTTCATACCGTTTTCACAAGCTAATTGTTACCTAAACTCAAGGTCTCAGTCAATAGTGTGTTGGCATTTAAACACAGAAAGGTACTGGGTTCCTGTCTTAATATGAACATCAATAATAGGATGTAGAAACATCTAGCTAACAAAATCCAATTCAAAGTAAATTATACTGTTGGATTTCATTTTAATTACTTGAAAAAGTAAGAATTTCCAGAGCATCTTACAAATGAAACATTATATATGTATATTTTTAAATAAAACTGAGGAGTCCCACAATAGAACGAAACGGCCATCCAGTGCTTCTAGGTTTTCCATGGTGGTCTAGCTTCAATTGACTCATGATTTCAACTATATAAAATTATTAAACTCTCCACAAAATCCCCTTCTAAGAATTTATTACCATAAGATTCCCACCCAACAACTAAACAGTTAAATTGATTAGATGAAAACGATGTAGGGTTTTTTTCTTCTTTTCTATGACGGAAACATGAAAAATAATATTTCCCTAAGACTTTCTAATGATACATTGATAGATTGTAAAAAAAAGAAAAAAAACTTTTGTATTAGATGAACAAAATACAACAGAAAAATGATTAATAAGCTTAGATAATGTTTAAACATATAAGACTAAAACAAAGATTAAAATGTCATAACAACGGCAAACTTACTTTTTGTTTTACAATAAAACAAACTAATGCATCTATAAATAGATAAATAATTCCATTTCAACTAAAACCTTATTTAACCGACTACTACTACGACGACGACGACTACTCCTACTCCAACTACTACTCCTACTCCCACTACTACTACTACGACGACGACTACTACTACTGCGACTACTATTACTACGACTACTACTAACAATAATAATAATAATGACATGTTACCGAAACCTACCTATAAAAAGAAGGGATTTGAATTTGAAGACTAATATATATTTAGAAAATAAAAGTGATCATTATTTATATTAATATTCAATAGTAGAAATCTTTGACAGAACTAATATAAAGTATAAAATGGAATAAATAATATTATTTGGCGTCTTGTTACTGTCCAGTATAAAATTATCGCATTTAAACTACTCTTTCCTTTTTATTCTCTTCAAATAAGTTTACAAATTATTTAATCATCAACTTCTGTTCAAGCCAGTACTATGTTTGTTGATGATGTTGAAGATACCACCAGTATTGTAGCTTGACAACTATTAACCAGTAACACCTATAATTGAATTGTGCCCCACTCAGTTAAAATCAGAAGTCAGAAGCGAAGAGGTTGGAAATATATATTTGATGCGTTATCAATATATCGAGAAGCGGTTGATCTAATCTGGCTAGTGAACGTAAGAGATGTTTCTCACGCTGCGCTGTAACGTGATCTGGTGCGATGCATGACCGAACGCCTTCAGTTAAACAAGTCCACTAAAACTGATGTGGTCAGCATCCATTGTCGAACACCTAAAAAACTATTGATTACGGAAAATTATTTACAGCTACAATGTTCTTCACAAACTGGTACTATCTGCAAAAATTTTAAAAAAAATTAAGTAGCACCAAATGAATGTTTCACTTGAAACTGGGACATTTAAGCTGTGCATATTCATGCAACTATACGGGAATGAATCTAAATCCTTCAGATTTTAAAAACGATAAAATAGATGTATGCTATGAAAATAGTGGTTTTTAGTAGCTTGGGATTTTTGGGTATTTGACACTTTCTGACTGCATACGCCATGGAATGATACTTTATCTTGGGACACCTGAAAAGGAAATTCAATTATTAGTGTCATTGAAAACTTGGGAACGTTGTCACAGAGCCTGAGGTGATACTGAATATGGCCGGTTAGCCACAGCGTTTCACTGAAGCAGCTTTTGATATTTTAGCTCCATACTTTAAAGTGATTACCAGAGGCGACGGAAATTCGAGAAGTTAATAAAACGTCCCATCTTCATAGCCGATGATTTCCAACCTCTTCTTTCCACTGTTCATTTCGGGAATTTCTAGTTCTTTTATTATCCCAGTCTATTAGGAAACCCGAGTTCTCCCTCTGACCGTAGTTTGATGCTTATAGGAACAAGTGTTCCAATCATTTTACAACGACTAGGTCTCCACTACAAATATTCTCGACCACCAACTCATAGTAAATACTATGCTTGTAATAGTATAAGACCACTGAGTTGAAATTTATTGTTTCAGATTTCAAATTTTAACTAATAAGCAACTATTATCAGAAGGGGTTTTTTGTAGACATTTAGTATTTTCATAGTTGAAAGCGTCAGTCAATTGAAGCTAGACCACCAGGGGAAACCTGGAAGCACTGGACGGCCGTTTCGTCCTGTTGTGGACTCATGATCTCAACTATTATAATATTTATTTCATTTAATTTCTTTAACACTAATTTACTCTGTTAAGAATAGAACAACTGTCAGTATGATGCTGTGGAGATTGTTGAATTTCATTGGATTCATAAACAGAATATAATTAGACAACTACTGAAGACCTGGAAGCCTTAAATGGCCTTTTCATCCTAGGACTAGACTCCTGAGCAGTGCTCATCCACGACCTCGTGTGTGAGACCGAAGATCCTGTGTTCGATTCCTGCTCGTCCAATACTGCCAGGTTTTTAATGGCTAACTTTGATTGTTTCGTAATCTCAATGAAATAAAACCATTATTCGATGATGAAATTAAATGACGGTTGTGTAACATCTCGAACTGGTCAAATTTGGTAAAGTCAACAGTTGAGTATTCACATCGTTGGGAAGCCTCAAACAGGATGGAAACGGTCATTAAATGTTTTTCAACTGGTCATTTCTACAAATCATATATTCAAATGAAAATAATAACTATCATAGGGAGTAAATAAAAGTTCTTTATTGATTACCCTAATCTTATAAATTGATAAACTTAAATGAACTTTAATTTAAGAGATGGAATGATTTTGAATTTAGGAGTTGATTAGATTAAACATTTACTATTAGGATAATCAGCAAAGTTATGTAATCATTGAAATCAGGAAAATAGTATTTATGTGCATGAATGAGTATTTGTTTGTAAGTAATGCTAATGCTAAGCTAGTGGTAAGCTGTAATCAGTAAGGCAAAAATATTATGAATACAGGATAAAAATGAAGAAAAAGTTCTTTATATAAAACTTATTATAATGATAACAATAATTTAATAGTTGAATCCATGAGTTAATTGAAGCTAGACCACCATGGAAAGCCTGAAAGTACTGGATGGCCGTTTTATCCTATTGTGAGATTCCTCAGCAGCGAGCGTCCACGATCCCGCCTCGTGAGATTCGATCCCAGGAATTTCGTCCGCGCGCGCGCGAACGCTTAACCCTAGACCCCTGAGCCGGTATCCAACGGTGTTAATGTCTAACTTCAACCATTCCATGAATTTGCGCCACCGTCCACCACTGTCTTCAGTGAGTCACTGCCTCATAACAAACATGGTTGAAATCCAGGAAATACATCTTGGGGCCAGTCACTAGTGAGCACATGATAATGAGACGGCCGTCCAGTGCTTCCAATGTTTACATAGTGGTCTAGCTTTAATCGACCCATGAATTCAACTATTAAATTGTAACAACCTCCACAAAACCTCCTTTCTGATAACGATAATACTGGTAATAACCTGTGAAATAAGACTAAGAATTATGCAATATGAATTATTGATTTAATATTTTTTGGTTTAAGGTATCTTTTACTTTGTAATCATGTTGAAATCATTAACAGACATAAGTTAGACAACCATTAAAAGCATGAAATAATTGGTCAGATGTTTCGTCCTAATATAGGACACCTCATACAATAATGAAACAGGTGACTCCGATTACTTAATGTGACTTCCTTTATATTGGACGATTGAAAGCGATTGCAAGAAAGCTGATTGAGGTTCGTTTTATTCAAGCTTATGATTTATGTCTAATTGGAATTTCGTCAGACAAGATATTGCTCTTTGATGATCGATACTAACAAAAACTGGCGTTAAAAATTCGTTTAAACTAATTTGCAGCATATAGAAATCATGGACCTATCTAATTTTAAACACCATTGAAAATATGAAGGTACTGAACTGCCCTTTCGTCCTAGCATGAGACTCCTCAAGAATGAGGATCCACAACCCGACAAGTGGGATTCGAACCCAGGACCATCAGCTTCAAAGTCAAATGCATAACTTCTAGACCGCTTGACTGGAATCCACAATGCTGAGGAGTCTCATACTAGGGCGAAAGGGAAGTTCACTAACTTCAGGTTTCTGTTGCTGTCCTAATTTAGGTTGGTTCATGATTTCAACCCAAAACTCAATAATCCCTACAACCATATAAAATCGACACAGCTATCCATAACCTATTAGATTTCATTATCTCTCAAAATAAAATCAATGATTAATTTAAAACTCCTTTAATATTTTAATGATTCGTCAAATCTCTTCACTAATCAATAATCGAATGTTCATCAGTGACCAAAATCTGAATAAATCCCTAGTGGAATTCAACATTACCAGAAACTGTATTGAACAGTGACACCGTTATATCATGAATTCACTGAATTTAAAATTTAGACAATGAAGAGCCGACTGATTGGTCTAAATACCTCCTATTTAAATTCATTTAGTATTGCTTGTTTGAATCTTCCCATCGATGTGTTAGGACTGCAAATGGTCAGTCTCTAATTGGCATGTGTGCATATTGTGCGTATTGCCTCGATATAGCCTTAATTCACAAGCCTGGTAAGCAGAAATGGATTTAAACTTCACCCCATCGCACAAGCAAGTGGCTATCAGGATTCAGTAGCTGAGTGGATAACGCGATGGCGTTTGAAGCGAAAGGTACTGAGTTCGAGTGCCAGAGTGAACATCAACTCTGCAATGCAGGTACATCCAGCTGACGAGTCCCAAGTAGGACGAAACGCGCGTCCTGGATTCCACTGCTAGCCATTATCCATCTCTGCTTACCATACCTCCTATTTATTTATTTATTTAAACACATAAATATTGGTACAAGGAAGCACCAGATATATATGCGCTGCACAAATCTTACTTGATTTATGTGAGGGCTGGGATACTACCCAGGTGCCCAGACCGAAGTAGGTGGTTTTCTTAGGGGGCCATACCCATAGCCTAAAGATCTGATCCAAAAGGCAGTGGAGTGTTGTGAGGAGATGCAGTCCCATGGTAGTCGGTGACCAACGATTGATTCATTCGTCATTTGTTCCCTCAGGATACTGGAGCCAGCCCATGTGCACCATTGGTTTGGAATCAGGGTTTTCCAACTCCCTTAGGTGAACTATCAGTGTCCACCAACCCGGTTAAAGCGCCGGATATTCGCTTTTCGTCCTCTCAATTTCGTCAACAACACCACCCCCGCCATGAGAAGGCAGTGAGTAGGACTTTCGTGGCAGAGGCTATATGCGCGTGGCCATGTGAGGGCATTTGGAGAGGGAGAGTGGATACTCTCGGCCGTACCAGGGCATTTGGGACTGTTCTCAATTCGATCTTGTTTGGAATTCATTACTCTTTTGGTGTTTAATAGTTTTCTAGTTAATTTCAGCCCATGACAAAAAACGAAGTGAAAAATTTCATAAAGCATGGAAACTGTAAATTGGTAATTTTTAAAATGTCATTGTTACATTACATAACATCTACAGTTTGTTTACAATAATGTTTAGTGAATAAATCTTTATTAGGTTGGTGTAAATTGTTAGGATAAAAGTTTTATCTTCATTCATAAATAACCTCTTTCAAAACTTAGAACAGATTATGATTACTCTTTTCCCTGTCTCATTGATACTGATTACATAGGTGACAGACAAAAAGTCACTCCCTCCAATATCATCCCTCTCCTCGATTATATTCTGTCAGTCTCCATATAATTAAACATTTACTAATGAAAATGAATAACACTTAAACACATAATTATACAAATAAAGACACAATAGAAAATGATTATTAGATATGAATACATGCTGACAATCTTTTCATAATGTCGTGTATTAAATTATCACGCAATGATAAGTGTTATGAATGATTACATAATATGTGTGCGTGTTATTACATTAATAGTTTACTTAATCTTGACTGGTCTTGCCCGGTAACTTATAAAAACTAAATAATATACTAGTTTACATTATCATAGATAACTATTGAAAACAAGAAAGAATTAAACAGCTATTTGTACCCGGTATAAAATTGAAGTCAAGAGCATAAATTCCAGCCTTCTGGAAGTTGAACACTTACTATGAGACATTGTAGGTCCTGAACTCGATCCCTAGTTGGATCATGGATGAGTACTACTTTAAAGTCTCATAATAGTTTGAAATCAATATCCAGTGATTGTTGGTTTTCAATGGTTATCTAGATAAGATCAGTTAGTGATTGTTAGTATAAAGTTCAATTAACACCACAAAATTCAAAACACCACACACCCACGACATCAAACTGGATTACTACAGGGATTTTCATATCCATCAGTAAGTACAAATTCCTCCAGTAGCTCTTCTATGGCTACTGTCGATCTCAAGCCCACACAAAGGAAGAGGGTTGAACGTGGGTTCGTCAATTCCACCCCGTAGAAAAACAACCTTGCTAAAAACCACTAAGTGGTGACTACAATTTCTTTTAGTCACTGACTTTAATTCGAGTAAGCTGTTTGTTCAAATTCTTATCAGTTAGAAATATTCATTGATAGTCATCTAATACTATAGAGATAACCTTAAAAAATTAAATGAAAAACTTTCATTAGAGGGATAAAATAAAATTCTACAAAAGCTGAGGGATATTAGTCTCATTCTTGTTATAATTTAACATCATCCAATTCTTAACTTCTCACTCGGAATAACTTTCTACCCAAATTCCATGACTGCAATATGATATTTAGAACAACATATATAAGCGAACAATAGTGTTTTCAACTAGGTCCTCATCTGGCTTTACTCCGATATTCAGTAATATATATATATGCGTACACGAAATTATCAAACCAATTAAGACAGTTTATAAGTCAATTATAATAGTAGAATAGATTACATAACTAAACACACTAAGTGAAAAGTACAAAGTGGTAGGGTAATGACAGGTGTACTAGTTGTAATAGGAATAATAATAATGGCTTGAATCAATGTTTCATAATCTGAAATAGGTCAATGATTAGAAAAATATAGACACTAAAATAACATTCATAAAAATTATAAGATTACGTAATAGGAAGTGTTTAGATAATTGGACCATGAAGCGTATATTTGAGAAAAGAAAAGGGTAGGAGGGGGTGAAGAAAAACAAACGAAGAAAGAGTATGGAAAATAATAATAAATAAAATCGTTTATTAAGGCCAAGGTGTTACAAATTTCCTATGAACTTAAGGACATGGATTGTTAGCTCGAATTCCCATAGCTATCGTTACACCATAGTTATCGATTGTCTTCTAGTTATTCAATGGTTCACCACTTGATGTCAGTTCATAATCAGATGTACATCATCTGTATAAGTTAAAAGAACTGAATTAACATGATTGGTAATGAGAATTTTTACGAGATTCTACATAATTTATTAGCAACTTATCAATAAAAATTACTCCTGGTTCAGCTTTGTCTGGAATTTCTGAACAGTGCACACTCACGATATCATCAGAGATTGAACCAAAGATATTCAGGACTTGATCCAAGCTCTTAAACATAAAACCACCAGGTTGAGATCCAGTGGTACACATTTTCAACTTCAGTCGGTTTACGTTATAGATAGACAGTCATTCATTATAACGACAGTTTTACTTAAAACGCTTTTGAACTCTACCAGTCTAGACTTGTCCTAGAACGTTAAGAGGTAATCTTCAGCAATTAGTGTAACTAAAGTTGTTTTGTAATGATTGGCATAATTTTCAGATGATCTTTGTTACAGACCGATCTCAGTTGGAAAACTACAAAAAAATTAGGGATACCTGAGCAACTGTCTCATCTTAATATGAAACTCCCCGAGGGTTTTGGCCAATTTCTCGTATTTCATGATACTTGTTATCTAAACACCAGAGAATTAGATACTAATATATATTTACAGTTGATTGATCACTGAGCATTGACTAATATCATGTATATTAAGTCTTTCTTTTGCGCTAATCGAATTCTGCCAATCAGATTGCAACGTGAACATTGGTCTCAATGGATCGATATCGCATGATCTACGTTGAAATGTAAGGTGGTTATTAGATGTTGTTGATGCACATTGTGAGCTATTTAAGATCTGATTGGATCCATGGTGAAGTTCCAGGTTGTGAACCTTATAGACGAAGTTTTAAACCAACACGGAAGCATTAATTCCTTTATGAATCTAGATGTAACTTATTGACGAGTGTCAACTAGCATTATTGGTTTTACAGCTATTCTGTAGTGTAAAAATTAGAACAATCAGCTGTGCCAGTTATTCTTTGATTTTCAAATATTTTCGTGGATCGGTTGAAGTTAGACAATAACACCGTTGGATACCGGACGGCTCAGTGGTCTAGTGGTTAATTGCTCGCGCGCGAAACTGATATATCCTGAGTTGGAATCTCGTGAGGCGGTATCGTGGATGCGCACTGATGTGGAGTCCCACAATCGGACGAGAAGGCCGTCCAGTGTTTCCAGGTTTTCCATGATGGTCTCGCTGCAATTGATTCATGATCTCAACTATCAAAATATTTTTTGTCGATTTAGCAAATTCTGATGAGACTATGTAAACTATTCTTCAAAGATACCTTGTCAATACTAATTATTTGAAAAACTTTATCAAACGAAACATATTTTCTCTTATCTTTAAACACAAATCATTTCCAATGTTACTTGTACAGTAATGAATCGAACACTTCACTTATGCCTGAAGTTTGTGCTGACGACGCTGTTCAGAAGAACAGTCAGAGCTCCACCATCAAACCATCTAGCTCACAGAACAAAACCCCACCTAAATCATTCACCTGAGCTACAAATTTTCTCCACCATCGCAAAATAATAAATCTTATTCTTCCGTGACACTGTTAAGGAATAAAACCCGTGATTAAAATGTGCATATATGGTCATGAGAACATATGGGATCTCATTATTATTCCTACTACTATTCAAGTGTAAATAGAGAGAAAATTAACGGGAATAAGGTTTGATGACTTAGATCATTCATTTAATGTGTGTACAATATAACATGCATCATTACATTAGGTATTCAATACCTCAAATGATCTTCATGTGGTGGTCAGAAAAAAATTTAAATCATGCTCAATATTTTGTTTATATTAAAAAACAAGGCAAGAAATACAAAGATAAGGTAGTGAATTGAAACAAATTGGGCTTTTCCCATATAACATATCAACTAAGACATTTCAACAAATTCTGTCATTTGTTACCCAATACTTTGTGAGTATAAATCAACTGTGACCCATTGAACATAATTTCTAATCTCTATGTTTTTACATAAAACATGTGACCTCGTCACAGTTTCGATGATTAAAGCCGAAAATGAGATAAAATGAAGTACAATGAAACTATTTTCACTTTGTATTTGGTCTATCTACTATTTTACGAAGTGTTTTCATTATGATCGGTCATTGAATTTCACGAAATAATGGACAAACTAGCCACTGTTTAAACTATTGAATACCTCAAATATACCCACTTGTGATGAAGTGAAAGATAGAACCAGAGACATTCACGTTTCACGGACAAACATTTCGGTTTTTGAACTGTAATCTATTAGTTTTCAACTTCATTCACTGATAAGATTTTTTGTTTTTGATATATATCACTAATGGCTAACACTGATTGTATACATGAATCTTGGTCTGACACTTGAATAGGTGGTAAATTCATACTGTTGTTCAATCATAACTATAATGAGAAACAAACTCCCTAACGTTTTTTATTTCTTAAGGAATCTCCTTTTAGTGACAGTTCATGAAAAAAAATTTACTACTAAACAATACAAAAAATAGTCTTATGCTCATAGTGCTAATAATAATAACGACAATAATAATAATAACGATAATTTTAACAGTTGAGATCATGAATCAATTGAAGCTAGACCACCATGGAAAACCTGGAAACACTGGACGGCCTTCTCGTTCGATTGTGGGACTCCTCAGAAGTGTGCATACACGATCGCGCCTCACGAGATTCAAACCCGGGACCTATCAGTTTCTCGCGCGAGCAATTAACCACTAGACCACTGAGCCGTCCGGTATCCAACGGTGTTATTGTCTAACTTCAACCAATCCACGAAATTGAACAAAGAATCCACCATTGTCTTCAGTGAGTTGATATCTCACAACAGACCTTGTTGAACTCCACTGGTCACTGCTACTCACTAGAACTTCAGGAAATACCTCTTGAGGCCAGTGTTCCCAAGTTTTTCATGGTGATCTAGATTCAATTGATTCATGATCTTAACTGTTAAAATTACTATAATATCCACAAAAACTCTTCTGATATTAATAACGATAGTGCTATTATAGATATGAATATTATTATCACTACAACAAACCTTATTGTTATTACTACTACAGTATATGCTGAAAATTAAAAAGTATAATTACGTGTAGAAAATGGCATATGTCGTTGCCGTAGCAACATTTAAATACTATTAATATCAGCAATCTATTTAATTATTTCACTTTTCAAATTTATCTGCATTCTGATATATTGAAATAAGAATTAAGCCAAAATATAGATCAGATATTAAGCTTTACCCTAGAAAATTAAAATAAAACACTTATACCAAATTAAAGATTTTTTAAAAAGTTAAGTTTATACGATGAGAAACAATGAAAATCAAATTCAAACTTGTTTGGTATGTTACAAATAACTTTGTATTTAACAAATGACAACGGACTTATGAGTGATACAACTGTACAAATAATAAAACATTTTTTTTCACTTAGTATTGTTTGTTTGAATATTCCCATTGATGTTTAGGACTGAAACTGATCAGTCTCTAATTGGTATATGTGCATACTGTGTGTATTGCCTCGATATTGCTTTCATTCATAAGCATTATAAGCAAAGATGGATAGTGGCTAGCAGTGGAATCCAGTTTGACGCGCGTTTCGTCCTATTTGGGACACGTCAGCTGGATACTGGATCATATCTATGAAGCTTAGTAACTTCTAATGAACTTTCTTGAAAACTCTACAATCTGTGACTATGTAAAATATTTTTTAAAAAAGACATTGCAAACACTATTTGTTTATGTATTTCTCTCTTATCTTATCTAGAATTGAGATTTTCTGACGAAGAAGTAGTTTGTTCCCCTCCCCCACTAGAGTTTAAAGAACAATATACTTCCCTACTCTACAATCAAACCATTTTACTAAGAGATAACAATACTGCCGTGAATGAATAAACTGATAATCAATATTATTTTATTTCAACGAATGATCAAAGCCTATGTAGCAAAGTCTTCCATAAAAGTAATAGATATCACTATTACTACTACTACTACTACTACTACTACTACTACTACTACTACTACTACTACTAATAATAATAATAATAATAATAATAACAATGATGATCATATAAATAATAATGGTTTAAAGATCCCTTACATACTTACTTGCTTACGCCTGCTACTCCCAATGGAGCATAGGCCGTCGACCACCATTCTCCAACCCACTCTCTCCTCGACCTTCCTTTCTAGTTCTATTCAATTCTCGTTCATTCTTCTCATGTCTGTCTCCATTTCTCGGCGTGATGTGTTCTTTGGTCTTCATCTTCTCCTTTGGCCCTCAGGATTCCATGTGAGGGCTTGTGTTGTGACGCAGTTGGGTGATTTCCTCAATGTGTGCCCATTCCACTTCCAGCGTTTCTTCCTCATTTCTTCCTTATCTGGATAGAATGTGGTTTGTTCTCTCCCACAGTAAGTTGTTGTTGATAGTGTCTGGTCAACGGATCCGAAGTATTTTGCGTAGACAACTGTTAATAAACACCTGTATCTTCTGAATGATGGCTTTCATAGTTCTCCACGTCTCCGCTTCTTACAGTAGAACTGTGTTGACATTTGTATTGAAAATCCTGATCTTGATGTTGTTTGACACACAGTTGTTTTGAGTTCCAGATATTGTTCAGTTGTAAATATGCTGCTCTTGCTTTGCCGATTCGCGCCCTCACATCTGCATCTGATCCACCGAGAATAGTTTAGTACGTGAAGTATTTCATTCCTGTTAAAAGTTACATTAATTCTAGTGGATTAGTAGCTGGTAAAATCTTAACACCAATGCCGAATGAATATTGAACTCTTATAAACTTGTACTGAATATAAACTAGGAGGAGTGTTCACAACGTTAATCAGTTTTTGATAGTATATGACATTCTTAGATTACTGTCATTTGACCACAGGTTTAAACGAAGAACTGCTCATGTATAGTGAGACAAAAAAATGATGATGAGGTTAAATGTAGGATACCAGGTAAAGGTGGATAATTAGTAGATGAAGTTGTGAATCTTCATCTACCATGATAGTCATGATTATAATACTGCTGCATAACTACCGTCTACATCTATAGGCAATAGAAGAATCGTAGGTATGAATTGCTAGGAAACTAGGATCAAACAGATCAAGACATGGCATCACTACGTGAAGTCTCTGTCGGTTTCAACAATGTTAATAAGTGGAAACTGTGTAGCTGAGGTTCGTGAAAAATCGTAATAGCTAGTTCAAGCCTTTAAGTGATATACCCGGAAATATGTCCACACTAGCGTAGATTCATTCATTATTTATCTATTTATCATTTGACATTTGTATTGAAAATTCTGATGTTAGTGTTGGTTGACAGACATTTGTTTTAAGTTCCAAATATTCTTCAGTTGTAAATATGCTGCTCTTGCTTTGCCGTCAAATATTACCCATAAATAATAATCTTTTTTTAAAAGTGATTAAAATTATTCGTCATGTTAACTAATAAATTACTAAAATCTGATGTAGGAAAGAAACAAAGACTGAAAAAATAATGAGTCATTATCATCTATACAATCTTCACAGGATACAGTAACATGTAACAGTTAACCACTTTGTTAAATTGATTAACATAATACATATTGTGTGTCTTGTTTTGTTTTTTTTACTGTTAGGCGAATATCGTCCGTTTGGTTGGAGGTTATTTATCGAATAAACACAATTAAAACAGATGGTATTCATGCTACTATTTTATACAACACTTGTTTTTATCAAATTAGGCCGGGTTTTTTTCTTGCATACATTATATTCCTTTTCTTGATTGTCTTTCCCCAACCTCCATCAGTTCCAATTAACTTGGTTCATGTAAAATATATTTATCATGTAATTATAATGGACCAAATCATTTATCCATGGAAATGTATTCCGTTTCGTTATAATCCCTAATAGATACAATAAGTTTTACTCTTATATATGAATCATCAGATTTAAATAATATCAGAAAGGGGTTTTTTGTGGATATTGTAGTAACTTTTAATAGTTAAATTCATGAGTCAATTAAGGCTAGACCACCATGGAAAA
>NC_031498.1:27914080-27924794 GCF_000237925.1 Schistosoma mansoni | reverse complement strand
GCCTTAATTGACTCATGAATTTAACTATTAGATTAGAATAAGTTTGTTGTAAGATAAAGTTGTAGCATCATTAATACTGTGTTTGTATGTATGTGTTAACTGTTTTATTCATTGATATTTGACTGTTAATGAATCATTAATACCCGGTAACTGAATTGATTATCATTTTGAAATTGTAAATAAACTGAAAGAAAGTGGACAGTAATTAACGCGTATTAAGATAGATAGAGTGGTTGTTTCATATTTTGAATTTTATCGTTAATTGAATCCGATAGTTTAAAAACTATTATTATTATTATTATTATTATTATTATTATTAAACAATTGATTGTTCAAATATCAGTCTTTTAATGTGACGAGAATCTTTAAAAATCTGGGTAGCATCATCGATGAACACAGTGGATCTGATGAAGAGGTGAAGGCGCGAATGGGCAAAGCATGACCAGCATATTTACAACTAAAGAACATCTGGAACTCAAAACAATTGTCTGTCAACCAACACTAACATCAGAATTTTCAATACAAATGTCAAGAAGATCGTACTGTATGGAGCGGAAACTTGGAGAACAATGAAGGCTACCATCCAGAAGATACAGGTGTTTATTAACAGTTGTCTACGAAAAACACTTCGAATCCGTTGGTCAGACACTATCAGCAACAAGTTACTGTGGGAGAGAACAAACCACATTCCATCCAGATAAGGAACAAATAAGGAAGAAGCGTTGGAAGTGGATACGACACACATTGAGGAAAGCATCCAACCATGTCACAAGGCAAGCCGTCACCTGGAATCCTCAATGCCAAAGGAGAAGAAGAAGATCGAAGAATACATTGTGCCGAGAAATGGAGACAGACATAAGAAGAATGAACAAAAGTTGGATAGAACTAGAAAGGAAGGTCGAGGAGAGAGTGGGTTGGAGAATGGTGGTCGACGGCCTATGCTCCTTTGGGAGTAACAGGCGTAAGTAAGTAAGTAAGTAAGTAAGTAAGTAAGTAAGTAAGTAAGTATGTATGTATGTATGTATGCATGTATGTATGTATGTATGTATGTATGTATGTATGTAAGTTAGTTAGTTTAGTTAGTTAGTTAGTTAGTTAGTTAGTTAGTACGTATTTTGATGAGTTTATTAATCACCGTAAATAATGTTTATTTATTTCACGTTGAATAAATAAAATGAGGGAAGGAGAGAGTGACAGATAAATAAACAACATTTAAATAAAGGAGATTATTCGTCACTTATGAAAATGATTGTTCATGGTGTGATGGAAACTTACAGATTAATTTATAGAAAGCACAATTTATGAATAACTCCGCCTCTAGCTCCTCTAGAGTTACTGCTGGCCCCAAGCCCACATAAAGTAGGAGGGTTGGGCATAAGGTTAGCGACACCATCCCGTAGAAAAACTAACTCGCTAAAAAACGCTAATCAGAAAAAATAATTCAGACCATTTAAACTCTGTCCTGTGAGTTGAAGGAAGAATTATGATGCCTCATGATGAAAGCAGAGATCATTTGGAAGTCACGAGGCCGATGCCTCTTCTAACAGCCAGAGCAACACTCACTCTCTCTCACAATTTATTAATATGAACTTGGATATAAAATCACAGTTTCATTATATTTTTCTGGTAAACTATATTCTATAATTAATATTTATATCAATAAAAACATGTGATTGTTTTTTATATCATTAGTTGATCAGAAACTAGTGTAGACTTGACAAATTAATCTTAATGGTATGAAACTACCTGACATAATACATTCATGATTAGATCATGGGTTAAAAAGAGGAAATGTAGGATTCATGATGATCTCGTTAATTTTAGATCCAATAGTTAAAACTAAGTGATCTAAACATTCGAAATCAGTCAGTTCATATAACTGGACAACCATCACTAATTCCTTTCAATTTGATGTAAAGATAGATCATGTCCACATGATTAGATGTTCGATATTTACATAAATAAACATAAATTAAATGAGACAGTTTACATTGTGATTAATATTAGAGCTGAGTGGGTGATTATCACTGTCTGGTTGTCCACGTATTGGAAGGATAGTTCTAGTTAAGGTATCTAAAAATGGGACTATGTTAGTAGTGTTATTGGGGGCCTGGAAGGATAACCATAGAGCCTAGTAGATAACTACTTCAGACCAACCACATGAGGTCTTTTTGTGAATAATTTTAAATATATAAACTCCTCACTTATGAGGTGTCGTGTTTTTCAGATTGGGCCTTTTTAACCCTTACTGCGTTGCGAAAGGGAGCATTAATGTAGATGTTGGTTATCTGGAGCGGACACTTTACTGCCATCACAACCAAGTACAGTTCGGCCACGACTTTTCCATCGAGTCTTAAGTAGTTTCTTCTATTTTTACTACTCTACAACTGACCTATCTGACAAGGTGGGACCTATAAAAGTAAACGTTCGAAGTACTATAGCTCCATGAGTCATTACAATAACCAAAATTGACCACCACGTCCAAGTAGCAGCTGTAGTTGTGAGTTTACATCAGTGACAATGGTCGATAGCCTAGTAATATCATGAGCCGATAAAAGTTTAAAATGTGAACCACTGGATACAAACTCAGTGGTTTGTAAAAACATAATATACCATGATTCCAGAACATTCTAGTTTTGATCCCTAGTGAAATAATTTTTATAAAATCAAATAACCTACAACCTACATCATTTAACTAACAGTATTATATTGTTATACTTAATTCTTACTAAAAGTTTAATCGTTGCTAATCTTTAATATTAAAATGGGACTAGCATATACGGTACAACTGAAGAATTCTACGAAATTGTGTTTTTGAGGATTATCATAAAGAGAAAATAACCAATTCACAACATTGGAATTTATGCCATGTTTCATGGTCACTTCTCTGAGATCCATCAAGTAATTCTGCTTACAGTAAGGCAATTCACTCATTATATTGTTGGCCCGGTAAAATGTCACTGACCCCTTACCAAATCAGTCATCAAATAGAAACTTTCCTAACTTACACGTCAGATCACTGAACGTTGGACAGTTTATCGAACATCATCAAGGTTAAGGAAATTCAGTACTAATTAATTATTTTCGTAGTTGAAATCATGAGTCAGTTGAAGTTAAACCACCATGGAAAACCTAGAAGCATTGGACGACCGTTTCGTCCTATCATGGGGCTCCTCACCAGTGCGCATCCACGATCCCGCCTCACGAGATTCGAACCCAGGATCTATCAGTCTCGCACGCGAGCAATTAACCACTAGACCACTGAGCCGTCCGGTATCCATTGGTGTTAATGTCTAACCTCAACCAATCCATGAGGTTTGAGCAACCGTTCACCTATTGTCTTCATTGCTCTGGCGCGAGACTTGTAAGTCCTAGGTTCGAATCTCATGAGACAGGATCGTGGATACGCACTGCTGATGAGTCCCATAATAGGACGAAACGGCTGTCCAATGCTTCCAGGTTTTCCATGGTGATCTAGCATCAATTGACTCATGATTTCAACTATGAAAATACTGAAATTTCTACAAAATCCCTTCTGACTAATTAATTAATTGCACACAATAGATTGACACATGTGGCAAAAGCTCAGCTGTATACTTCAATAGTATTTTCGAATGATATATAGTTTCTTTGGTAAAGTCACGTTTATTCTATGCAATCATCAAAGTAGCCACAGAACATAGATACAACCACAGTGTTATCCTAACTATGTATTAACCACAAGGTATGACATCTAGATAATGTCGGAGGTCAGAACATTCCTATCCTACTCGAATAAACCTCGATAATCGATATAGGTCACCTACATTGATGATTAATAAATCAATCATAACTTATACAGTGTTTTGTTTTTAGTTTTATTAACCGTTGTAAATCATCACTGGGCAATCGTTAAGCCTATTCATATCTACATTAGTTACTGAATTATAATATTTTGCCTTAGGTAACAAAATATTCATTCATACATGTAAGGGAATGAAAAGCTCAGTTTTTCATCTGAAATTATCATACGTATGGCATACACATAATATTCTAATAACATAATTGAACGTTAGTTCATTAATCTATTATCCTAGAAATCTATTAATTCCCTGACCAAATATACACACTAACAGTTAACTGTAATGAGAAAACATAATCATCATCTAACAACTATATATATGAGGTGAATACTAAAACAAATCACAGTATGTATTAGTAACATTCAATTTAACAACTAGGTGATATTCGTATACCTACATTCGTTTTAATGTTTTAATATGAGTAGTGAATAGATTTTTTTTATAAAAAAAAAAACTTTTTTTTTCTAATGTTACAAGCTAAAAGTCAACATGTCTCATTGATATAAGTTAAATGAAATTTGAGATATATATGTGTGTAGAGAGGGAAAAAAAAGAAGAAAAAAACCTTTAGGGTACAAATTTTTGTTTCTCCATGAGATAAAAAGTTACTACAAAAGTTACTACAGAAATCGACGATTACAACTAGATCGAATGATTGGATTTGTTTTAAGAAGAAATCCATCAAGAAGATGTAATAGTTTGTTTCTAGCCTGAAGGTATATTGTTTATTATAAGAGAGTGTGCAACGCTTTATGTGTGATAGAATCTGAGAGAGAAGATCAAAAGAGAAAACTATAACACAGATGAATAGGTAAGCTTACAAGATGATCCATTTATATGTAGTATTGAAATTAATTGATAATAATTAAGAATAACACAGAGATGAGATTAAGACTAACTAACAATCGAAGTATAAAGCTGTGATAGAGTTACGTATTACTTACTTACGCATGTTTGCCCTCGTGGAGGAGCATAGGCTGCAAAACAGTGTTCTCCACCCAACCCTTTCCTGGACAATCCTTTCCAGTTCTTCCCAGTTAACATTCATCATTTTGATATCTGCTTTTATTTCCCGGCGTAATGTACCCATAAAAAGTGTTGCTCTAGTTGTTAGAAGAGGTATCAGCCTCGTGACTTCCGAAAAATCTCAGCTTTCATTATCAGACGTCATAATTCTTCCTTCAACTCCCAGGACAGAATTTAAATGGTTTGAATTATTTTTTCTGGTTAGAGTATTTTTAGCAAGTTAGTTTTTCTACGGGATGGGATCGCTAACCCCATGTCCAACCCTCCTCCTTTGTATGGGCTTGGGACCGGTAGTAACTCTAGAAGAGCTACAGGCAGAGTTTGTGGTAGAGTAGTACTTCAAAAATGTTACAATACAAATTGTATACCCAATAGTTCTAAAAATAAAATTGGAGGAAAAAGTTTTGAAGTACAGAAAAGACAGTAAATATAATGAGGCTTATTTGGTGGTCACAAATACGAAATTAGCATTATTCAGCTGATAGATTTTTTTAATTAAAGAAAGTTAATTTTCAAGGTTATTTAAAATCACTAAGTTCTTAGTATTACTTTTGAAACTACTTGGCAGTATATATTCACAACATCCTCATGAGACTGAACACATGAATTCTATACACTACACAACCGGTAATAATCGACATAAGAATTTCAACTTATGTTTGATAGTCTTCAGTAAGAAATAATTGCAGTGTTGAGTGGGCAAATTCTCCTTAAGTGGTTCGAACCTCCATCACCTAGTTTGAGACTTTACCACTGAGGTGTTTGGTTATCAAATAGCCTGTTATAGGACTGAGATAACAAAAATTAATAAATTATTGAAAAGTGACTGATATCATCTTCATTTAATCCTCTAGACCTCAACCAAGTTGCAATATACCAGCTAGTTTTATATAACTTGACATCGCGTGCACTAAATATTGTTATTAGGTGGCTGGAAGTATTTGGCAAATGTTGCGTAGTGTACATTAGTACTAAAGAATGAAAGTTACATTACAACGATCCAGATTCTCGAATTTATTTGATGCAATCATCTATAGTTAAGTTAATTTCGACATGATTGGATTTTATAAGCAAAGATGGATAGAGGTTAGCAGTGGAATCCAGGACTCGCATTTCATCCTATGAATTTGAACTTCAACCCATTGTACAAGCTAGTGGCTATCAGGACTCAGTAGCTAAATGGATAACGTGATGGTGATTAAAGTGAACGGTACTGGATTTGAGTCATTTAGTGAATATTGACTCAGGGATACAGGCATATCCAAATGACAAGTCACAAATACGACGAAAGTCGCATCCTGGATTAAGGCAATATAGAGGCAATACACACAGTATGCACATATGCCAATTAGAGACTGACCAGTTGCAGTCCTAAGCATCAATGGGAAGATTCAAACAAACAATACTAAGTGAATGATTGAATTTTGTTGGTCGAAATGGTAAGTTTTAAGTTGTATGCTTTTCGATGCGAGATAACTTTCTGTAATTCAGTGAACAATAAATCCGTGTGGTTACGTTCAACATAATCTCACTTCAGTGAATTATTTCTTATTAAATTAACCAATAAATAGTCCATAAAAAGACTGGACCGATAAAGTTTTTAAGTTTAGAGCGAAACTATTGTTCACTACTATGTGACTTGATTAAAAAGGGGGGGGGGTTAACTGGTATTTATTAGTCTATTGATGAATCATAACTGTGTGTTACATTTTATCATCACTTACTTACTACTTACTTACGCCTGTTACCCCTCGTCAAGGAGCATAGGCCGCTCACCAGTATTCTCCATCCAACTCTATCCTGAGCCTTCCTTTCCAGTTCTTTCTAGTTGCTATTCATCCTTTTCATATCTGCTTCTATTTCCCGGCGTAGTGTGTTCTTTGGCCTTCCTTTTTTCCACTTCCCTTCCGGATTCCAAGTTAGGGATTGAGTCGTGATGCACGTTGGTGATTTCCTCAATGTATGTCCGATCCACTTCCAACGTCTTTTCCTAATTTCCTCTTCAGTTGGAAGTTGGTTTGTCCTTTCCCATAAAACTCTGTTGCTGATAGTATCCGGTCAGTGAATGTTAAGTATTTTGTGTAAACAACTGTTTATAAATACTTGTATCTTCTTGACGATGGTTGTAGTAGTTCTCCACATTTCAGCTCAGTAGAACTGACTGTCTTGACGTTCGTATTGAAGATTCTCACTTTGAGAATCATCACTTACACATAGATTATTAGAAAGAATAACATTGAGGTGGTTCACTAAGAGTAGGACATTACCATTCTGATTCGATAGACAAATTTCTTATGTATAACAACCGAATCTGACTAAATGATTGATTGTAATGTGAAACTTTAAAAAATAAGCAACGGCTTGGGATACTTCCAAAGGATATTACTCTCTCTAAAGATGATTTTCATTAGGAGTAGATGTCAATGTTTTCTTTTTAATATTTGTAGTTTTATACAAAAACCTTCAAGGACGTACACTAAGGTCTATTGAAGCCTCAGTTATCCAGAAACTGAAAACCCCCTTATGTATTCAAAAACAATTTGTACTTACACTTTACCTACCCTGGTATTACTAATTTATTATCCAGCGTGGTTTTCATAATGTTTTTGTGTACTTTGTCTTTATCTTTGTTTCAGCTTACATTTTAATTTATCTACTTGACCTTTTATTATCCATATAAAAATGTCTTAACAAATATATTATGTGTGGTCAGATTATTCGAAATGTATTGCGCAAATATATCACATAATCCTGATAACCTTCATCTTCTGATTGCATTATCTAAGTTTATCAAATGGACTGATCCATTTTGTATTGTTTATTTAAATCTTCCCATTGCTGTTTAGGACTGCAATTAATCAGTCACTTATTGGCATATGTGCATCCTGTGAGGACTGCCTCGATATTGCCTGAAGTCACAAGCATTATAAACAGAGATGGATGGTGGCTAGTAGTAGAATCCAGGATGCGACTTTCGTCCTATTTGTGGCTCGTCAGTTGGATGCACCTACATCCCTGAGTTGATATTCACTCAAGGATTCGAACCCCGTACTGTTCGCTTCAATCACCATCTCGTTATCCACTTAGCTACTGAGTCCTGATAGCCAGTAGCTTATGCAATGGGGTGAAGTTCAAATTCATAAGACAAGACGCACGTCCTGGATTCCACTGTTAACCACCACCTTTCTTTGCTAAAAGGGACTAATTGTTTGAAATTTTTTATTTAAGCCTAAGAATTAGTTAATCCGGTAAATTCATTTTATCATGATGAGAATCTACCTCAATCTAAAAAATTACGAATTACTGAGATTACTAATAACTCCCCCTATATTATTTTATGGAAGTTATTTCAAAATTAAAGGGAAATTCATAGAATCTATCATTGTGCCGATTAGAAGATGCACAACGGATTGTTTACTTGGTGATGTCATGTGCTCACTGTTGATTAGTTTCAAGAGATAATTTTAAAATTATTATACTATCGAAATGTATCAAAGAGAAATTGTCACCAGTGGAGTTTAACTAAGTCGGTTGTAAAACAGTAATCCAGTTGTCTCAGTGGAAGATGGTCGTGCAATATCATGAAGTGATTAAAGTGAAATATGTGTGCTATTGAATTTTGGTTCAATAGTTTAGACTGAAGCTAAAGAAACACTGGACAAGTGGACAAACAGCACTACAAAGGTTCAATACAGCCTTCCTTCGAGATACTGACAAGCTCCATGAATTCAAGATAACTCTCAACAACAGGTTCCAGGCTCTACAGGATCTACTGAAAGAACAAGAAACTACTTTGGAGGACAACTGGAAAGGGATAAAAGAAGCACTAACTTCAACGTGTCAGGAGGTTCTTGGTCCTAAGAAGCATCATCACAAGGAATGGATCTCTATGGGAACCCTGGACAAAATTCAAGAAAGGAAGAACAAGAAACTAGCAATTAACAACAGCCGAACACGAGCAGAGAAAGACAAAGCACAAGCAGACTACGCAGAAGCAAACAGGGAAGTGAAGAAAAGCATTAAAGCCGACAAGCAGAAATACATGGGAGAACTAGCAACGACGGCGGAAAAAGCTGCAAGAGAAGGGAACATGAGACAACTATATGATACAACGAAGAAATTGGCAGGAAGATATAGCAAAGCAGGGAGACCAGTGAATGACAAAGAAGGAAAGACAATCACTGAGATTCAAGAACAGAGGAAAAGATGGACAGAATACTTCGAGGAACTGCTGAATAGACCAACCCCATTGAACCCACCGAACATTGAAGCAGCACACACTGACCTTCCTATAGATGTCACTCCACCAACGATCGAAGAAGTCAAGATGGTCATCAGACAAATCAAAAGTGGGAAGGCGACAGGACCTGACAATATACTAGCTGAAGCACTGAAGTCAGACATTGAAATAACTGCAAATATGCTTCACCTTCTATTCAAGAAGATTTGGGAAGAGGAACAAGTGCCAACGGACTGGAGAGAAGGATATCTCATCAAGATACCAAAGAAAGGAGATCTGAGCCAATGTGAGAACTACAGGGGCATCAGTTTGTTATCAGTACCAGGAAAAGTTTTCAACAGAGTGCTGCTGAATCGGATGAAAGACGCAGTAGACGCCGAACTTAGGGATCATCAGGCTGGATTCCGTAAGGATAGGTCGTGCACAGACCAGATTGCGACACTACGGATCATCGTTGAACAATCAGTTGAGTGGAACTCATCACTATACGTCAACTTCATTGACTATGAGAAGACGTTTGACAGCGTGGACATGAGAACATTATGGAAACTTCTTCGACATTATGGAGTTCCTGAAAAGATTGTCAACATTATTCAAAACTCATACGATGGACTACAGTGCAAAGTGGTGCATGGAGGACAGCTGACAGATGCATTTCCAGTAAGGACCGGATTCAGACAAGGCTATCTACTCTCCCCATTCCTCTTCCTTCTAGTGATTGACTGGATTATGAAGAATTCGACATCTGACGGGAAATACGGAATACAATGGACTTCTCAGAATCAATTAGATGATTTGGACTTCGCAGATGACCTAGCCCTCCTCTCTCATACACACGAACAAATGCAGATGAAGACCGCAAATGTAGCAGCAGCTTCCGCATCGATAGGCCTCCACATTCACAAAGGAAAAAGCAAGATTCTCAAATGCAACACTGAGATTATCAACCCAATCACACTTGATGGCGAAACTCTGGAAGAGGTGGAAACATTCACGTACCTGGGGAGCATCGTTGATAAACAAGGAGGATCGTATGCAGATGTAAATGCGAGGATTGGCAAAGCAAGGGTAGCATTTCTACAATTGAAGAACATATGGAACTCAAAACAACTCTCAACCAATTTCAAGGTCAGAATCTTTAATACGAACGTGAAGACAGTTCTATTGTATGGAGCTGAAATGTGGAGAACTACTACAACCATCGTCAAGAAGATACAAGTATTTATAAACAGTTGTTTACACAAAATACTTAACATTCACTGACCGGATACTATCAGCAACAGAGTTTTATGGGAAAGGACAAACCAACTTCCAACTGAAGAGGAAATTAGGAAAAGACGTTGGAAGTGGATCGGACATACATTGAGGAAATCACCAACGTGCATCACGACTCAATCCCTAACTTGGAATCCGGAAGGGAAGTGGAAAAAAGGAAGGCCAAAGAACACACTACGCCGGGAAATAGAAGCAGATATGAAAAGGATGAATAGCCACTAGAAAGAACTGGAAAGGAAGGCTCAGGATAGAGTTGGATGGGAGATACTGGTGAGCGGCCTATGCTCCTTGACGAGGGGTACAGGCGTAAAGTATGTAAGTAAGTAGTTTA
>NC_031498.1:27880639-27913880 GCF_000237925.1 Schistosoma mansoni | reverse complement strand
ATAGTTGAAATCATGAGTCAATTGAAGCTAGACCACCATGGAAAACCTAGACATTAACACTGTTGGATGCCAGCTCAGTGGTCCAATGGTTCAGCAATCGCGCGCGAGACTGATAGGTCCTGTGTTGGAATCTCACGAGGTGGGATCGTGGATGCGCACTGCTAAGGAGTCCGACAATCGGACTTCCAGGTTTTCCTTGGCGGTCTAACTTCAATTGACTCATGATTTCAACTATGAAAATACTGAATTCTCCACAAAACCCCTTCTTATCAATATCATATTTGTCTGGTCCATTAATGTTAGTCAAATTCTATCGATCAAGTTGCAATGTTACCACCAATTTAAATGGCTTGATATCACTGTACTGGTTTTTAATGCTAGATGGTTGAAGATAATCGGCAGGAAATTTTACTCGATATAGGTTTTATGCTAAGTGGCACTTATCACTAAAGTGTACTTATAATCACGATGTAACTGATTCTCCCTGATGGATTGGAATCGCGTCATCCAGTTTGACGACCTAACACATTAACACTGAGTGATTCACATCATGACTGACCTCCTGTAGGATTAAGATGTTTATATTATTTGGTCACTAATGAATGATCATTATCATGTTTACCTAATCGTTTAATGTTGAAAAGAATTCTATCGATCACTTAACAACATATTATCACGAGAATATTAACAGGTAATTAACACTAATTCTTTGCCTAACCACCTTAAATCTTAAGTTAACTATCCATTGTTTTTCAGTAGTATACGACTAACCAATTGAACTAATGATAATCATTTTGATAACTTTAATATTTCTCACATTCAATGGATGTTTCTGTATGGTTCATTTAATATCCTATTCATAATAAGTAAATAAGTGTTAATCATAATTTTCATATCAATGAATTGTCAATAACAAAATATAAACATCCAGTTTATTCCTTGAAAAGGAAATTAGGTGTTAATTATTCAAGCGTAATAGAACACAGTTCAAACATAACCAAAAAAAATTGTTCCATAAACTCTTATGCAATTGATTACATTATTATTACTATTATCAGAAGGGGGTTTTGTGGAGATTTTAGTAATTTTATATAGTTGAAATCATGAGTCAATTGAAGTTAGACTATCATGGAAAACCTGGAAGCACTGGACGTCCGTTTCGTCCTATTGTGGAACTCCTTAGCAGTACGTATCCATGATCCCACCTCGTGAGATTCGAACTCAGGACCTATCAGTTTCGCGCGCGATCGCTTAACCATTAGACCACTGAGCTGGCCACCATCCAACGGTGAAAATGAGATGGTGGAGAAGATTTGTAGCTCAGGTGGGTGATTTTGATGTTGGTTTGTTCTCTGAGCTGGATGGTTTGGTCGTGGAGCTTTCATCGTCCTTCTGAACGACATCATCAGCACAAACTTCGGGTAGAAGTGAAGTGTTTGAAGCAGTGACTAGTGGACTTCAACCAGGTCTGTTGTGAGATATCAACTCACTGAAGACAATTATGGATGTGTCGTTCAATTTCATGGATTGGTTGAAGTTAAACATTAACACCGTTGGATACCGGCTCAATGGTCTAGTGGTTAAGCACTCACGTGCGAGATCAATATGCTCTGTGTTGGAATCTCGTGAGGCGGGATCATGGATACGCACTGCTGAGGAGTCCCACAATAGGATGAAACGGCCGTTCAGTGCTTCCAGGTTTTCCATGGTGATCTAGCTTCAACTGACTCATAATTTCAACTATATAAAACATAAACTCTTACTCAATTGATTACATTATCGATACAATACAAAAATTATTATCAGAAGGGGGTTTTGTGGAGATTTCGATTACAAAAATTATTATTTTAAATGGAGTAAATGGAGTTGACTAGTTGGAAACATGATTTGACTGACATGTTTGATTCCATTACTAACCACCATCCATTTCTGTTTAGATTGAAAATTTCTTAGTTTAGATTTTGGGACGTCATTAATTAGGAATAGAGTGAATGTTTGATAAGAATAATAATAAGGTTTATATCATATAATAAGATAAAAATGTTTAGCTTGAATTTTTTAGAAAAATTAAATGTCCTCAGAAAGGTTATGTAAATATAAAAAGTTTCTACTAGGCTAATGAAGATGGTAGCTCATTGTCATCAGTAGTTTTGTATCTATTTGGTTAAGTGATTTTGAATGTTAGATTTGTTTTCATTTGAAAAAACAACAACAACCTACTTTCATAAGGTGTTCCGGTTATTGATAAATGAACTTAATATATTCTATTTTAGTAAATTGCTACATACTTATATGGTTTGATCAACTTTATAACTGATTATTATGGGAAACAATTGATGCTCAGAATTGATTGTAGATGTTTACATCTTTCAAAACTCTTTACTATTTTATAATTGACTTTTTTGTAAAATCAATTTTTATAATACCCTGAGTAAATTACTTACTTACTTACGCCTGTTACTCCCAATCGAGCATAGGTCGCTGACCACCATTCTCCACCACACTCTGTCCTCATCCTTCGTTTCTAGTTCTATCCAACTTTTGTTCATTCTTCTCACGTCTATCTCCATTTCTCGGCGTAATGTCTTCTTTGGTCTTCCTCTTTTCCTTCTTCTGGCCTTCAGGGTTTCATGTGAGGACTTGCCTTGTGACGCAGTTGGGTGATTTCCTCAATGTGTGCCCAATCCACTTCTTCCTCATTTCTTCCTCATCTGGATGTAATCTAGTTTGTTCTCTCCCACAGTAAGTTGTTGTTGATAGTGTCTGGTCAACGGATCGGAAGTATTATGCATAGACAACTGTTAATAAACACTTGTATCTTTTGGATGATGGCTTTCGTAGTTTTCCACGTCTCCACACCATACAATAGAACTGTCTTGACATTTGTATTGAAAATTGTGATCTTGGTGTTGGTTGACACACAGTTGTTTTGAGTTCCAGATGTTCTTCAGTTGTAAACATGCTGCTTTTTTTCCGATCTGCATCTTCACTTCTGCATCAGATCCACCGTGTTCATCAATGATGCTGCCCAGATATGTAAAGGTTCCCACATCCTCCAAAGCTTCTCCGTCCAGTGTAATTCCATTGGTGCATATTGTATTGTATCGGAGAATCTCTCTTTTGCTTTTGTTTATCATGAGACCTACTGCTTCTGAGGCTGCTGCTACACTGATCGTCTTCTACCCTGATTAAATTAACCACACCGTAATGGTCATTCATTCTTACAGTTGTCAAAGCCTCCATTGTCGTAATACCATTTACTGCTTTATTCACAATCTAATTTTTTGCTGTACTGTCAAAGTCATTGAAAATGTTTTTGTAGACATCTGGTGCTCAATTACATCAATATTCTTTATTTTATTCTAATAAAATTTCTGAGGGAAATTTGCTGGGAAGAAAAATAAGATAAAGGATTGTTGTCTTCAATCTAAATGAGCCAATGATGGGAGTTTCTCATCGTATAGACAAACAATATCAAAAACCGTTTCTCTCAATTAAACATTAAATTGATCTTTTTAATCAGTCTCATCATTATGAATTATTACGTGTCGGTTTCTTGCCAGTTCATTAGTAATTATGTTATCGATATGTCCACATTTATTCCTGAAGGACAACAAATTAACTAGGTTACGCTATTTTTACTCATTCTGGATATTCTAATTTAATATATTATTGATCATTCTTTGCAGGAAATCATTTAGTCATTTGTTAATCACGTACTTACTTAGGCCTGTTACCCTTCGTTGAGGAGCATAGGCTGCCCACCAGCACTTTCCATCCAACCCTATTCTGGACAGTTCTTTCCAGTTCTTTGCACTTGCTATTCATCCTTTTCATGTCTGCTTCCAATTCCAGACATAGTGTGTTCTTTGGCTTTCTTCTTTTCCATTTCTCTTCAGGATTCCTCATGATGCAGTTTCATGATTTCTTCAATACATATCCGATCCACTTTTATCATTTTTTCCTAATTTTCAATTTAGATGGGAGCTGGTTTGTTCTCTCTCACATTAGACTGTTGTTGATGGTACCCGTCCAACAGACAATGAGTATCTTGCGTAGACAATTGTTAATCAATATTTTTAAAAAAATGAACTAATATCTTCCAAATATTTCTATTTCCATAATAATAAGTGGATTATTTTTTTATTGTAACTTATTTAAACAAGGAAAATGATCCTTAATGAACTTTAATCCTACCCTTAGGTCCAACTGAGAAAAAAGGGTTAATCTTAGACAGGATAATTTGTACAATTAGTCTCATCAGTCAACATTATCCACAATTTTTTTTATTTTTATTAACTAATCACCTAATCTAAGAGAATGTCTAAACTCCCTTATATAGTTGATGAGAAACCCAAATAAAATCAACTTTACACATTGAATTTATTTATTTATTTAGATTTTCAAATAAATGGCTTTTGTTTGTTATCATCATAAAAAGGTCATTTGTTTATTTTTCAGCCAAAAACAAACCACCCAACCAACCAACCAACCAACCAAACAACTAAACAAACAACAATCACACTTTTTACATAATCAACCTACACAACATACAGCTTCGTATATTATAATTCATTGTAAACCACTTTAGACTTAAACATTTAACATTGATCAATGTTTATTCTTAAGTGGCCCTCATGGGAATAATTGAAGAATTAGATCATCATTCTCTTCTATAGACAATCATCATGTTAGACTGATGTAGATTATTTGAATGAATGAATGAATGCAAGAAAAATTTCAAGAGAAAACTATGCTAATACAAATCATAGATAGATAGGGGGGACAGACAAATACAAATAGAGAGGGGTGGGAGATTAGTCTTAAAAAAATTTTTTTCACAAGGATGAATAAATTTAAAATTATAATTATGTCTGATATAGAATATAATACAATATATATCATAATTCTGGGGCAGATACCCCCACCATGTAGATAAGTAGACAACATGTTAACCAACCGAGTCACCTGTTCATATGATTATGATTAATAATCTTATGGGTTAAACTTTAAAAATATACTGTGGAGTATTCATAAAGTCTACTCCATGACTTCGATATAGAATCATACTTATTTTTGTCAACATGAGGTTGATTTCTCTTTGTCTATGTTTACGCTTGACTGAATGTGTACATAGATTGAAAGTGTGAAAGTTGATCCTTTTTTTTATAACTATTCTCATAAACTATTACCCCTAAAAAGATAAAATAATCGAAGTGAGAACTATTGAATGTATATAAAATACTTAAGAAGATAGAATTAAGTTAATGAACTGACTAAGACCCTAATTATTTTAATCAGATTTATGTCTAAGTGATAAAATTAATATTCAGAGGGGGTTTTGTGGAGAATTTAGTATTTTCACAGTTGAAATCATGAATCAATTGAAGTTAGACCACCATGGAAAACCTGGAAGCACTGGACGACCGTTTCATCCTATTATGGGACTCCTCAGCAGTGCGCATCCACAATTGGTGAACGGTCGCTCAAAATCGTGGATCGGTTGAAGTTAGACATTAACACCGTTGGATGCCGGCTCAGTGTTCTATCGGTTAAGGGCTCTGGCCCGAGACTGGTAGGTCCTGGGTTCGAATCTCGTGAGGCGGGATCGTGGATGCGCACTGCTGAGGAGTCCCATAATAGGAAGAAGCGGCCGTCCAGTGCTTCCAGGTTTTCAATGGTGGTCTAACTTCAATTGACTCATGATTTCAACTGTGAAAATTAATATTCCCCTTTTGTGGTGATAAATAGTGTGGGACATACACATTCTTTCGTCAGATAAACCTGTTTACCATTAGGAAATGAACATGACAAGTGATTGAATGAATGAAATCTTTAGGTGTAGTTTACTTATATCGAACTCAACAACTGTTTAGTTTGCTCGTGTAGTTTATGACCAAAATGCTCATTGAGATACGCTTTTTAATGAACTAACTATCAAATGGGGAAGCCTTGGAAACCTAGATGTATAGAATAGTTGTTTAATTAATAGGAAGCTTACAATCTCTAAAGAAGTTAGAATTGAGATCTGGAAGCTAAAATTATTTATTAAAATCACTAAGATGTTATTGAGCATTCTCTATTTCCGAATTAAATCACTTTTGACAAAGCTACACATATCCAGTGTTAAAGGTGAGTTAATGTCTCATGACTGATGATTTCAACTATTAAAATTAATATAATATTCACAAAAACCCCTTCTGATATTAATCAACATATGCTCACTAGTGACTGGCTTCAAGAGGTATTTCCTGGAGTTCTAGTGAGAAGCAGTGACCAGTGGAGTTCAGCCGGGTCTGTTGTGAGATATCAACTCACTGAAGGCAATTGGTGAACGGTTGCTCAAACTTCGTGGATTGGTTGAAGTTAGATATTAACAGCGTTGGATACCGGCCAGCTCAGTGGTCTATCGGTTAAGTGCTCTGGAGCGAGACTGGTAGGTCATGGGTTGGAATCTCGAGAGACAGGATTGTTGACGTACACCACTGAGAAGTCCCACAATAGGACGAAACGGCCATCTAGTACTTTCAGGTTTTCGATGGTAGTCTAACTTCATTTGACTCATGATCTCAACCATTAAAATTTGTATATTTGTTAATTTTACCGTTCATGTTATCACAGTTCATGTTGATATTCAACGTAATCAGCTGTCTTTGATCAATTCAACTTGTCTGCGGGCTTGGAAGACTCAGTGATTTTAATAGTTGAGTCAGCCTCAAGACCTAAAAATCCTGGGCTCCTTCGCTGGTGGATTGTGATTGGACACTGTTGTTAGACCACCTACTAGGACGAAACTACAATCCAATGTCCCCTAGCTTTCGGTGGTTCCTAAATTGAAATTGATCGGAGACGATTATAACCAACAAAGGTGACACTGGTTACTAACAGGCAATCAAACGGTGTCACTTCTAATTCTTGGCAAAAGTGCCATTAAGAAACTTGTTAATGCGTCGTTTAATTCATTATCTAATTAATTATTGTCTTGCATACTGTATATTGTTAATTGAAGATTTATCTGTCAATTAATTAGGTGTTTGAGATTTTCAAGCTTAAACAGCCCTCTCTCTTCATGTTACTTGTGAATTCAATGAAGGCTAAACCTGGCATTCATTATTACCATGTAGTTTCTACAACATATGTTTTCATAACTCGTACCAGTTGACGTTTCTTTATAAACCTAGGCTGTTTCATATGTGTCCCGAACCTTAGAAAATATAATCAGAATATAATTGAACTAATAATCCTTCTTTCATCTTAATTAGGCTGTTGAATAGCTTAGCAACATGGGGGTTTTTATACAACATATTTATCCCGTAAGTACCCCACCTTAATTTGAGAGATTATGATTCATTTTTGGAAAAAAAATATTATAGTTGTAAATGCAAATTCTTTTCCTTTGTATAAAAAATGTAGGAATGACTCATTCCTCAAATTGACATATGTTTACAATCATGTTGACTAAGCGGATAACAAATAGAACAATAACTTAAACAGGACACATTGATATGGGACCTTGTTGTGTATGTGTGTGGGTGGGTGGGTGGCTGTTCGTGATCATTGAAACGAGAGTGATGAAAACATGATTTATGTGTATTATTACCATCGCACCAAAAAAAACGTGAATAGTAATCTAACAGATAAAATTTTTTTTTAAAAAAAAATCACAGTTGTATAATTATACATAAATTTGTTTGTTTACAGGGTGAAAAACCTAATGACTATCATGCCTCATGACATCCATGGTTTATGATATATGAGCATATAGACATTGGAATTAGGGTATAGACAAACACAGTTACATATAAGCTCACTCATTCACTCCACATATAAACCTACTGACTTTGGGTACTGATCATACTCACTTTTTTTTAAAAAAAAAATGTCACACAAACTAGGGGGAAAACCGACATTTTTGTCATTTCTCATATTATAGGTGATCTGTTAATCAGTAGCTCTGTTTACACCCATCTATCTTATAAACATGTTAGATAAATAAAAATCCTTATCCTTTCCCACCCAGCCCCTTTTTTTTAAGAATATCATCCACATTAATCATTTTTATTGACCCCGCCCTATTAGAAAAACAAAATAAAATTAATTAGTTGAAATGATTTAACGACCAATAATTCATTAATGATTTACGGTCATTTATGTATTACTGAAATATTTTTTCATGATGATTTAATTAAATGTACTAGATAGATTGTAAATACCATCATACTCATTGGATGCCATGATGAATTATGGTAGTTGATATGAAACTAAGCTTCAAATCCAAATTTACTTAGTATTCACTTAGTATTGTTTGTTTGAATCTCAGTGGCCAAGAGGATAACGCGATGGCGTTTAAAGCGGAAGGTACTGGGTTCGAGTCCCGGAGTGAACATCAACTCTGAGATGCAGGTACATCAAGCTGACGAGTCCCGAATAGGACGAAACACGCGTCAAAGTGGATTCCACTGTCAGCCACTATCCATCTTTGCTTACCTTAATTAGTATTGTTTGTTTGAAGCTTCACATTGATGTTTAGGACTGCAACCGGTCAGTCTTTAATTGGCATATGTGCATACTGTGAGTATTGCCTCGATTTGGCCTTAATTCATAAGCATTATAAGCAAAGATGGATAGTGGCTAGCAGTGGAATCCAGTTTGACGGGCGTTTCGTCCTATTCGGGACTCGTCAGCTGGATGTACCTGCATTGAAGAGTTGATGTTCACTCTAGGACTCGAAACCCAGTAACTTTCGCTACAAACGCCATCGCGTTATCCACTTAGCTACTGGGTCCTGATAGCCACTTGCTTGTGCAATGGGGTAAAGTTTAAATTCACTTAGTATTGTTTGTTTGAATTTTCCCATTGATATTTTTTTAAAAGTTGGCATATGTACATACTGTGTGTCCTGGATTCCACTGCTAGCCACTATCCAACTTTGCTTATAAGCTTCAAATCTTTTGAAATATCTAGAGTTTGATAATGAACCAAGAAAATTCACATCTTTGAAATTAGTTCCAGATAAATATAGTGAAAAGTAGTCAGTGCTTGTTGAAATCTCTGTAGAGTGAACACTACATTGTAGATGCAATAGCTGCACAATAATATAAGCAAAGATGGATAGTGGCTAGCAGTGGACACGCATCTTGTCCTATTTGGGATAACGCGATGGTGTATCTTAGTGATTAAAATAACGTACAAACTGGTATTAATGTACATCAATCTAATTAGTCACACTAAATTAACAAATTGAGATGAAGTTAACGAGATGTAAAAGCTAAAACAGTCATGATGTCTGTTATTTTGGAAATATCCCAACACATTTAATGCAGTCAGAAAAGGACTGACAGAACAAATAGTATGAGATGATGAGTAGATGTATAATGAATGTAGATATATTTCTGGGTAATATAACCTGAAATCTTGAACTAGCTATTACGATTTTTGCACGAACTCCAGCTAGGCAGTTTCCACTTATTAACATGGTTGAAACCGACAGACTTCACGTAGTGATGTCATGTCTTGATCTGTTTGGTCCTAGTTTCCTAGCAATTCATACCTACGATTCTTCTATTGCTTATAGAGGTAGACGGTAGTTATGCAGCGGTAATATAATCATGACTATCATGGTAGATGAAGATTCACAACTTCATCTACTAATTATCCACCTTTACCTGGTATCCTACATTTAACCTCATCATCATTTTTTTGTCTCGCTATAGATGAACAGTTCTTCGTATAAACCTGTGGTCAAATGACAGTAATCTAAGAATGTCATCTACTATCAAAACTGATTAACGTTGTGAACACTCCTCCTAGTTTATATTAAGTACAAGTTTATAAGAGTTCAATATTCATTCGGCATTGGTGTTAAGATTTTACCAGCTACTAATCCACTAGAATTAATGTAACTTTTAACAGGAATGAAATACTTCACGTACTAAACTATTCTCGGTGGATCAGATGCAGATGTGAGGGCGCGAATCGGCAAAGCAAGAGCAGCATATTTACAACTGAACAATATCTGGAACTCAAAACAACTGTGTGTCAAACAACATCAAGATCAGGATTTTCAATACAAATGTCAACACAGTTCTACTGTAAGAAGCGGAGACGTGGAGAACTATGAAAGCCACCATCCAGAAGATACAGGTGTTTATTAACAATTGTCTACGCAAAATACTTCGGATCCGTTGACCAGACACTATCAACAACAACTTACTGTGGGAGAGAACAAACCACATTCTATCCAGATAAGGAAGAAATGAGGAAGAAACGCTGGAAGTGGAATGGGCACACATTGAGGAAATCACCCAACCGCGTCACAACACAAGCCCTCACATGGAATCCTGAGGGCCAAAGGAGAAGATGAAGACCAAAGAACACATCACGCCGAGAACTGGAGACAGACATAAGAAGAATGAACGAGAATTGAATAGAACTAGAAAAGAAGGCCCAGAACAGAATGGGTTGGAGAATGGTGGTCGGCGGCTTATGCTCGATTGGGAGTAACAGGCGTAAGTAAGTAAAATAAACTAAACTATTCTACCAACTATAGTCAAATTAAAAGCAGGCAATAGTTATCACCTCATCACTTGTACTTCTTATAATTGATAACTGTTATGCTTTACATATTCACAAAATACTTAATAACAGATGTTTTGTATTAATGTATTGTTTGTTTATCTTTGGTGTACATAAATCCAACTAATTTGTTACCATCACCTAAATAGATTCCAAGTTAGTAACTGTAAGTAAGTAAATATACAAACGGGAAATGTGATGATGATTATTATTATTATGGATGAGTTTATGTTGTAAATGGATTTAAGTAGATAAATCTTATACAACTATAAGTCTTAGAAATAGTTGTCATAGTTTCTAAGTAGTACATATGAAGAAAAAACAAAAAACAGATGTTTACATGTTATTTTCTAATGTATAGATATCTTATAGTAAATAGTATAAATAATTGGATGTCAATGGCAACATCTTGTACAAAAATAAGTAGGTTTATTTTTTTAAATCTCATTCATATAAACATTCATTATTCATTGATATATACTGAAGATACTTTTTGGATAAGATATATAGATCACAACGTAGAGATCGAATGATTGAGGGCCTACTCGAATTAGACGGGAATGGTGTGACGTGGATTACACCTTCATCGTATCAAGGTAGTACGGGTACTTTGAAGACCGTATAACACAAATGACGTTATTATGGAAATATATTAGAAAGGGTGAGTACAGAGAATAGAGTACAACGTACACCAGATGGGTCAGTCTATGACATACACCTAACTGGTGCATGTTGGTTGCCATTGACCTTGACGGGGATCGATGGATTGTTCGACATTCAGTGACCCAACTACGGGACGATTTGGCTAGGGCTCAGTGCCATTTCACTGGCCCTACAGATATATTAGAACAATATTGATGTTCAGACACTCTCCTGAAGATAAACAAAAAAGAATGAGATTTGGGTTAGAAAGAACAGTACATTTGAACACAGAAATAAGGGAAGAGTTAAAAGATGGAATAGGCTTTTGCATGGGGTTGTGTCATAACCTGTTGGTGATGCCAGATTGAGACACTTCAGTCAACTCTGTGTCTATTCAAATCAACAAGATCAGTATCAATGTTGAATATTTACAAAATTATTTGTTTACGTGAGGTTTTTACTTCAAGATCTACAAAACAAACAAACAGATTGTGAACATTTGATTTATTTTTTATCACTGAGTTTAACATCAAAGCCTATTAATCTGGATAATTGATTACATAAAGGGCAGATTATTATATCTATCATGTGAAGTTTAGTGATACTAACTATTTAGTTTTAAGAATCAGTTTTTAAAACTGTTACATTTAAGCTATCACTGTGCCAAGATTAAAACTGAAGTCCTTTGAACAAATCCACTCGTAGTAGCTTAAACTATCGGCTTCTAGTTTCGATTTCAAGATTGTCTTAATCTGAGGCTTTTAATATTTCTGAATGTTGTCGAGTAATTCCGTTATTGATTATAAGTGCACTGTGTGTACTTGCTGACTCACCTTTCCTTTAGTTCTTCTCTTTCGCGGCTCTCCTCACTCATACCATTTTGTATGCTCTTGAAGTACACAAAGTACCCTCTGACTAGACGCGAACTACTTCACACATCACAGTGCTATATTTACGACACATTTTTAAAAAATGTGGCTAGTGGTGGAATCTGAAATGTGAATTCCGTCCTACTCGAAACTATTAAGCTGGATGTAGCGGGATATCAGTGTCAATTTCCACAATGTGAGTCGAATTAAATACCTATCTCTGCTTTTAACACCTATCTTTGAAAAAAACAAACGTTTTATAGGATAAGCAACTGAATCTCCAGACAATAATTAGCTTGTTCAAAAGAGGATATGTAGTTATGTGTAAGCGCTTGAATTTTCTCCTGTTTAAGATGTTCATATACCAATAGAAATTGATTGTCTTTTAAATCAAGTACTGACTTCAGTTAGACAACAACGGAAAGTTAGGAAGCAATAGACAATCATTTAGTCCCAATATGAAACTCTTTAGCAGTGCACATCCACGACCCCTCAAGCGGGAGTCAAACACAAGACCTTCTGTCCCACGTTTAAACAAAGGTGGAAGATAGTCGAATTATATCATGGGTTCATTAGAGTTAAACATTATTACTACTGTATTCTGAGTTAGTAGACTATAGGCTAAGGATTCGCATGGAATACCGGAGATCCTGTGTCCGATTCCTGCCAGCAGGGTTGTGCATGTACATTGCTAAGTAGCTCCATACAAGTATGAAACAACCGTCTATTACTTTAAAAATCTCCATAACTCTATGCTGAGAAATGGATTAGACGTAGCCCTGAGTAAATACAATAAAAATATTTGAACTTTCGAATCAAGAATTATATCGCTCTATAAACGGGATAAGATACATTTCCACACATTTATAGTGCATCTGTCGTTCAGTAGTCAATATGTGTTCAATATCTAGCATTTTCCTTTCACTTAATGAGTGAATACTGTATGGAAGAGCCTAATTTTTATTGAGGATTTCATTACAAGCTGTTACTTCCACGTTATTTCTTTTGGTTTCATTCGGCTGGTTGAGATACTTTACAAAAGTTTGTTTACAGAAGACATGTAGATAGCTTTACGTGATTAGAGTGACAACCCCGACGGGAATTACGCTCTTATGTATTGGACCTATACAATAAACGAACTGAGAAGTTCTCGAAGTTGCTAGGTATTGTACTTTTATAAGAACATTGAAAGAGGATGTTCACACTCACATGGATCAACTGTTGAA
This sequence comes from Schistosoma mansoni, assembly GCF_000237925.1. Taxonomy (NCBI): domain Eukaryota; kingdom Metazoa; phylum Platyhelminthes; class Trematoda; order Strigeidida; family Schistosomatidae; genus Schistosoma; species Schistosoma mansoni. The sequence continues at coordinate 27,900,568 of NC_031498.1, read as the reverse complement.
TGCTACAGATTATTTTGATATAGGTAAAGAAACCTGTAAATATATTTTAGCGATGTTCACACTTTTTAACTTATCCAACCACCAATTTGATTTCTATGTTTTCTAGATAGTTCAGATAATTTTTGAAATAAGCAAACAATTAACAGATTATAAGCAGAGATGGATAATGGCTAGGAGTGGAAGCCAGGACGAAAATTTCGTCTTATTTGGCTAAGTGGATAATGCAGTGGCGTTTGAAAAGAACAGTACCGGGTTCGAGTCCTTGAGTAAACATCAACTCAGAGATATGAGTCTAGAATAAAACAAAATGTGAGTCCAGGTTCCTGCTTCTAGCCACCATTCATCTCTGCTTATAATGCTTGTGACTCAAGGTAAAACCGAGGCAATCTGAACAGGATGCATATATACCGTTATGAGACTGATTAATTGCAGTCGTAAACATCAGTTAGGAGATTTAAACAACCAAAACAAATGGATTTACAGATGATTTGTCCCAGGAAAAAAATTATCTTGTTTCATCATATTGAATTATACCAGTAATGGATGAAATAGAAAACAAGGAGGATCTGGTGCATATATAAAGGGGAGGATCGGCAAAGCAAAGGTAGTACTTCTACACTTGAAGAACATATGGAACTGAAAACAACTATCAACCAGTATCAAAGTCACAATCTTCAATATGAACGTCAAGACAGATCTAGTGTATGGAGCTGAAATGTGGAGACCTACCACAACCATCATCCAAAATGTACAAGTGTCTATAAACAATTGTCTACGTTAGATGCTCAATGTCCGTTGGTCGGATATCATCAGCAACAGACTACTGTGGGAGAGAACAAACCAGCTTCCATCTGAAGTGGAAATTAGGAAAAGACGATGAAGGTGAATAGGACATACGTTGCAGAAATCAACAAACTGCATTACGAAGCAAGCGCTTACTTGGAATTGTGAAGAGTAACAGAAAAGAGGAATACCAAAGAACACACTGAAAAGAATTGGAGGGGGACGTCGACAGAATGAATAGCAACTGGAAAGAATCGCAAAGGATTATCCAGGACAGGGTTGGATGAAGAGTGCCGGTGGGCGGCCAATGCTCCTCAATGAGGAGTAACGGGGCATAAGTAATTAATTAATTAAGGAAGTACTGAGGAAATCGTTGTTAAACACTGATGGAAATATTTCTTAGTAGTTCAAGCAACTCAACATTGGGAACACTATGCTGTGACACTAGGTGGTTGTCAATAGTCAGCAAAACAATCAGTTACCATCCCCTGTCTCTACTGTTGTTTACAGGCTAATGATTCATTATTATTTAAAACACAGATTTACAAATTCACCCCAGATTCTACATTTATATGTCCAAATTAATAAACCAATAAGTGGCCAGGTTTAAGGCAATTTATATCGTAGCATATAGGTCTAGAATGGTTTGCAATCTAAAATCAAATCAAATCATTAATGTTAGGATGACAACTATCACCAAGAGCTGGCTTGAATGAGTTAATACGTTAAATAAAATTGCCAGACAATTGATCAGAATAAATATGGCAAACATGGGCTGTGAGAGAGAATAATGTAACGAATAATAATAATAGTATTGTCTGGGTGGTCAGTTTGTATTAAATGGGTTAAAATCTAGTTGTTAACAGTTTGGAAAAGATTGGAGATTATTATAAAATTATATCCAGACATCATAATAACTGGGACAATTTACAGATGACATAACAGATTATTTATTCATTTAACAAGAGATAAGACATACAATAGGGGCTCAAGTCTTTACATACTACACTACTTCCTAGTTCATTTCATTGTTTTCATGGAAACTTTTAGTGATCCAATGAATCCATTGCTCTAATAATATAAAATTGATCGATATAAATTGAGCATCATTAAAAGTCAGTCTACAGTTGGACTAATATTGTTACATCATTTTGTTCAGCATTGTGTTTTAGGTATAGTCAAGTGAAATAATCGTGAAAAAATCCTAAACTGAAGGTGCTCATCGACTGTTTTGTCCATGTTTCTAGGAATATTTGTCATTAAGCCGACACAGTGTTGATATATATATTAAACAGGTTAGGGTTAGTGAAAGTAAGTATGATGAGGAATCTGCTTCTTATTTTACAATAAGCTAACCTGATGAGTGATTTTTGCATGTGATACATTAGATGAGTAAGCAATGTTTTATAATAGTGGGTGTATTCTCACTTCTAATGAGGAACGACTCGAATGTGGACTATCCACTGTCACAGTTATAGATGTTATCATTAAACTATTTTAATGATGGAATATCAGTTTCATTGAGCATACAAATGGTTAATTTAACTCAAGATAACTATTATGAAAGTCTGGTCAAGTTGAGTTTCATGTTGTCATCTTAACTAATAGCCATTTGGTAATATGAACGAAAATAAATCAGTTGGTGGTAAATAATTGATAGCATGATATTGGTTGATATTAGTGTTATTTTGTATTTTTTACATAGTGTTATTAAAGTGTTTGAAGCGAACATGCACTTGAGCAACACATATAAGTGAACAATATTGTTTTCATTAGAGTAAGGGTTCGAGGAGTTTATTGAATTGTATAACTTGCATCCGTAACTGACCTTGGACAACCACTGTCTGATACCAGAGATGGTTGAACCACATTAGTTATGACTTCTCACTTGGACTTCATGAATCACCTCCCAACGGTAGATACCAGTAAAAATATGACTATTTTTGGCACAAAAGTTTGTGTGGATTGTTGGGTTTTGTAGGTTTTTAGGATGTTTTTTTCGTTAGACTATGATTGGAAACATGTAAGTATCGGATGATTATTTCATTCCAGTATAGGACTCCCTAGTGGTGAACATTCACAACTACACCACAAGGACTTGAACTGAGAGCTTTTGGTCTCACGCGCAAACGTTTAACCTCATGACCACTAACACGGAATCTAATGATGTATATGTTTAACTGGAGTCGATTCGCGATACTGCGCGAACATCTTCCATTACTTGTTTTGGATAGCTTCCTCATAGTTGACATGATTTAACTTCACTAGTCACTTCTAACTCGAACCCTAGGTTGAGACCATTCATTCTTTATTGATTTTATTTAATTTCCTACTGTCCTTTCTAATTTCAATTCATTGTTCACTTTTGGGGGGGGCTCAAGGTTTCATTTTTACTGTTTCATGTATCAAAATTATTTTGAATTTGGCCCCCATCCTATTCAGCTATCTCGAAAAACTGATTGGGGCACCATTCCTACAAAGTGAACTTATCAGCTGTTATGTCATACAAATCTTAAAACATGTAAGGTCAAGGTCAACATGTAACATATTAGATAAATGTTTATGTTATGTACTTATTTCATTCGTTTGAGATCAGATTAGTTTTCTTTTAAGTGGATAGTGTGAATCATCAGGATAATCAGTCATTGATAACCCTACAAAAGTATTTATTCCATAGGAAATCCTTTGACTTTGTTTAACCAATTAGAGTACAAATAGGCATGTATGAGCTTGCATATACATAAGCTATGGTTAAATTACATTCTGTACAACCATATAACATATTCAGTAGTAATTGTATGAAATTATTGTGACATTCAGGAGTTATATAGGGACCTGAGAATTATGAAAACAATATATCATAGTAAATGGAAAGGGCAGAGTTCGATAGAGAGTATTGGTGGGCTGCTTATGCTCGTCTACGAGGGGCAACAGGAGTAAGCAAGCAAGTGAGTTTCATAGTCAAGAATATTGCCATTGATCTATTTTAGTGAGGCAATTGACCTGATTCAGGACTGTGATTTGTACACAATAGTTTAGTATTGTTGTACTTCACAGAATATTTGCCAGTATTCTCTATCTTAGTATTACATGCTTAAAAAGTTATAATTTCCTATAAATCCAGTAATTATTCTATTTATAAACTCAATGTATCAAATGGTTGTTTATATGCTCAGTAAGCACAATAATCACCATGGTAACCAACATAACTAAACGACAAACAAATGATACTTTAAAAAGAAAAGAAAAAGTATCTATGTGAATTTATTGATTAGTGATAGAAAGTTATGAAATTTATTTTTTTTATTGAAAAGAAATCATTATTTATAAAACAATTATTGGACATCAAGATGTTGGTAAACTTTTTCCACAGTTTTTTGTCGCTATCCTTTGTTGACAGTAATAATTTGGTGGTTATAACACTTAACTTCCCAATCACTCAATCAGTAACGGATTTAATCACCATGTAGTTCTTTTGGATTTCTATTCTAACTATCAATTAGCATTCTTAGTTTTTATGTAATAGAAGTATGGTTTCACACTGTATTTACAATTCTTTATCTCGTTTATAAGTTATTCATTGTGTCACTAATGATTATTATTATGAAACAGTCGATTGACACATATGATTGATTCGTTTGTTTATTCAGATGGTTAGTGAATCATTATCCTTTCAGTAATTGAACTTCACACACACACATACACATACAATTAGGTTCTGATCTTGACATTAGTAACTTTGTGTATTGTAATGTTGGTTGGGATTTTACCTTCTTAGGCTTTTGGCAACAACTGGATGTCATCGTTGACTTTCATACAGTATACACATGGATCCAAATGAAATATATAACTTGCATTGAGTAAATAGAAATTACAATAATTTGAAATTATTTCACAAAGGATTAGTTTTCCTGTCCAGGTCCGAAAACCCCCCCCCCACAAAACAATCAAAATTCAGTTATGTTTATGTTAGATCAAATAATCATCATTGTAAACAATACATGACATAGTAACAAGTGTTATGAAAATAATATTCTAAACTGTTTTTCCCTATTATTGTTTTCATTTAATTAAAATTTTGTTACCAATACTAACAGATTCTAATTATAAATAACAACAACTATGGTAACAATCAGAAAATGGATTTCAGCGTAGAAACATCCTCAAATGTCACATTACAATCGATTATTATTATTATTAAAAGTACAAGTCAAATGTAGAATCATTAGTGTAAATCATAGACAGTTACAATGTGTTGGTTGTATTGAATTTATGTGTATCCATATATAAATTTCCCGGTAAAGAAGAGAAATGATATTTCACAGTAATCACTTTAGTTGTCATCCTTAGTTTTAATAATTTGGGCATTAAAACTAGACAATGACAGTTGGTCCCAGTTTTTTTTTCTCGTAATTATATACCGTTCACTTCAAAGGTTTAGACACATACATACCATACCATACCATACATACATACACATCCTAAACATGACCATTCAATGAAAAAAAAACTGCCAGGGTAAACTAATGAATGAACTGATGATGGTATAACATAAGAAGGGAAAAATAGTCTAGAATCACATCAATTATTACCATTATTAATACAACGAATAAAACATTGAAATTGATTACAGTGTTGAAAACAGTTGATCAGTAAGAAATGAGAACATAATAATTGAATCATTTGTTTTTATGAAGGATTATTGTAAATAAAAATGGATAGTGGCTAGCAGTGGAATCCAGGACGCGCATTTCGCCCTATTTAGGAATCGTCAGCTGGATGTACCTGCATCTCAGAGTTGGTGTTCACTCTGGGACTCACTCGAATCCAGTAACTTTCGCTTCAAATGCCATCTGGTTATCCACTTAGCTACAGAGTCCTGATAGCCACTAGCTTATGTAATGGGGTGAAGTTTAAATTCACTTAGTATTGTTTGTTTGAATCTTCCCATTGATGTTTAGGACTGCAACTGATCAGTCTCTAATTGGTATATGTACATACTGTGCATATTGCCTCGATAGCCTCGATATAAACTTCAACCCATTGCACAAGGAAGTGGCTATCATGACTCAGTAGCTGAGCGAATAACGAGATAGCGTTTGAAGTGAAAGGTACTGGGTTCGAGTGCCAGAGTGAACATCAACTCTGAGATGCAGGTACATCCAGTTAACGAGTCCTGAATAGGACAACGAAATGCGCGTCAAACTGGATTCCACTGCTATCCACTATCCATCTTTGCTTACAATACTTGTGAATTAAGGCTATATCGAGGCGATACTCACAGTATGCACATATGGTAATAAGAGACTGACCAGTTTCAGTCCTAAACATCAATGCGAAGATTCAAACAAACAATACTAAGTGGATTATTGTAAATGTTTGTGTATGTACAATGTGAGAATGAATAAAATCGGTTTTTATTTTAATTTGTAAGGTTTTGTATTTTCTCGTTATTGATTTTATGAACTACAATTGGTTAGTCTCTAGTTGGCATATGTATATATTAATCGGATGAACTCAGTATTATTATTAAGTTACAAGTTTTCAGTAAATTCAAGTTGTGTCTATTAGTGAAGAACAATATACACGTTTTGTCCTGTTTGGGATATGACAGCCAAATGTACTTTTGTTGGAATGTTAATATTCATACAGGCTTAAATCAAACCGCATGAATATGAGAAATGAAGTGATAATATTGAGGTAGCGTGCGGATAGTGTAAATACAATAATAGAGACTGACCAATTACAATTCATAACATCAATCTCGAGAATATACAAATGCTTGCCAAAAAAATATACGCTTTTGTGATAATCTGATGAAATCATGAGTCAATTGAAGCTAGACCACCATGGAAAATCTGGAAGCGCTGGACGGCCGTTTCGTTCTATTATGGGACTCCTCAGCGTGACTAGTAGGTCCTGGGTTCGAATCTCGCGAGTGCAGGATCGTGGAATCTCACTGCTGAGAAGTCCCACAATAGGACGAAACGGCCGTCCAGTGCTTCCGGGATTTCCATGATGGTCTAGCTTCAATTGACTCATGATTTCAACTATGAAAATACTGAAATCTCCACAAAACCCCTTCTAATCTATAATCTGATGAGTTGATAGCTCAGTGGATAACACTTCAGGTCATTGTTTTAACATTTATTTGTCTCTGAGTACTGAAAGGCTATTTTGCAAAATTGATCAGAATAATATATACCATCATTGTTATTACTATTATGATTATGATTAGTTGTCTCCAAAGCGATATTTTTCTAGATATAACAAAAAGCTCAAATAGGTTTGATATATAAACAATTTAAATAGTTGAAGAGAGCAAGAACGAAGATTGGTAAAGAATAATAGGTTCTGTTCAACTGATTATAACCTATAATATTTGAAAATCAAAGTTATTACAGATATTGATAGACTCAAACATATAAGAGTGATTAAAGATGAATATGTGTATCATGATGTAACAAAGATTTCAACAGAGATGAAAACAGTCATGAAAAAAATTCTTTTTTAAAGATAAATAGATAAAATGTGAGAGGAGGGAAAACTCCAAAACATCGAACTGGTGATTAGAACTCATGGCGTCAACAAAATATAGATGATTGTGTAATGAGGTAACTGACAACAGATTAATGGTAATGAAGAAATGATATGAATTGAAATCAATCAGTTATGAACTAATCAAAAATGACAATGTTATAATCAAAACTTCTAAAAGAGTTGAAATTATGAATGACGTAATAAATAAAAAGGGTGTAATGTTACCAGGACAAAAAGAGATTTATTACTGCCTACTTTTGCTTACATTGATCTAGTTTTAGAAGTTTCATCATTATCACTCCTACAAATTTCAAAAGATTGGAGTTTGATTGTTTATGAATCAACTTGAAAGATTTCAGTGTATCCAATCGATGTACTATATGAAGGAGATGTCTTGAGATGGTACAACTAAATGTTTTCAATACATTTGATCATAGCATTTTCCGAATATGTTCTTTGAATTCGACTTAGGCTCTTCTTTTTGTTGTACCGATAGATGAATATAATTTTGTATACACAATCGGTGGTAACATAAGAAGCATACTTATCGATATTCGATTGTGTTAAAGAACATGTTGTTTTGGACAAGACAATCAGTTTATCTGCAGAATAAGTTCTTGTCAATGCAGTCTTCAGTCTCATATTCATTGACCATATCACAACATCACCTTTGAATTTAAGATGAATAAAATCAGGTTATTTATTTACTCTGGTTTCTTTGGCTATTTCACTTCACGTTTTCCATATTTCTCAATAAATTTCAGTCTATATTCGTTGTTCTCTAAGCATTTCTTAACATTCATTCGTTCCTCTAATAGTGTATCAACAGTATATAATATTTCTGTTCTGTGAAATTGTGTTTTAACTAGTATCCTTTTTGTAGGCGATTTAAGAAAAGCTGTTGAAATTGAGATAAATCCTACTCCATATGTCTCTCCTATAAATTGAACGCTCAACTATGCCATCCATCCTTCCTTCCCTCCTTCGTTTTATTGCGACGACAAGAAAATGGAACTGGTTTTAATTTTCATGTTCCATTGTAAACTGGATATTTGCATCGACTTTGTTGAAAAGTTTCAACAGATTTGTTGCATGTTGTTGATGATTACACACGATCAACGTGTCATCGACATACCTCGAACAATACATTATTCCATCAATCGCTCATCTGAGCATGGTTATGTCGAAAATGGCCATGAAAATATGTACTAGGACAGGACATAACGGACTTCCCATTACTACACCATCAGTTTATCGGTATATGATATTGTTGAACTGGAACTGAACATCTTTTGTACACATAAATAACAGTCGTTTGAGTTCTGATGTTGGTAATAGTAGGATGTCAGAATGCTGACAAATTATATCTATGATTTCAAGAAGTGGTATTTATGTAAACAATGATGCCACATCAAAGGGAACTGTAAACTTACCGGAAATATTTATATGGTTCATATTCACAGCAATTCCAAATGAATCATTTAATATATATGTGCTTATTTGTTAACGAACTGGTTCCAACTTTTCCATTTACCATCATGTAACTTTGTTGTAGAGTGAGATGACTGACCGTTGAGAAAATATGTGTAAGAGGAATACCTTGTTTATGTATTTTCGGTAAACCATACATGTGTGGCAAATGAGACCCACGAGTTCGTAAGTCATTATAAGTGGAGTTATTGATCATCATCTTCACGAGATTCTTCAATACTTTTGAGGCTTTTTTCTTAGACGATCCAGTCAAGTCCTTTTCACTTTTATCTAACTTCAATGTCCTGTGGTCACTTAAAACGGACTTCATCTTAGAGACATAATCTGTTGTGTCCAGTGGAACAACACCTGAACCTTTATGTGACTGTAATATCACTATATCATCATTTCGTTTAAGATTTCGTAATGTTGTCAGGTGGTCTTTGGATAAAAGTTTCGACTTTGATGTGGGCGATATGAGATATTGGTTCGCGATATCAACTAGTTTACATTAAAACCAGCATTTCTTTTCTTCTCTATCTGGGTGTAACTCTTTAATTCGATCAAATAAATTCTCGAGTTAAATTTCTTTATCGATTCTGTTGCCGTTTATTTTACGGATATGAAATTTCAATCCAAGCGATAAAGCTTCTGTTTCAATCTGATTTAACTTCACTATTGATAGATTATAAAGTAATTTTCCCATATTTTCCAGAAAACCATAGTATAAGTATTCCTTTGATAGCATCTTTGACAAAGTTACACGGAAATTCTTGCATATTTTACTTTTCAAACCTTAAATAAAGTGGATAAATTTTATGCAACTTATGATACTTAGATCGTTGACTGATTTCTGCCCTTAAAAATTCAACCGATAAATAAATTAATATATTTATAATATCCCAATGAGTAGATTTTCTGACGTTTTGTGACTCAATGTAAGCCACTTCTTCAGAGAATAAGTAGCCAAAGTAACATTAATCCAAAATTAAATAGTACAACTATTGTTGTAGTCATTGGGATATTACAAGTACATTAATTTATTTATAACAATCTACCCAATGCTCAATTTATTCAAAATTATCAAATCAAAACTTGTTAATGATACCTATTCAACCGGTAACTTTGTTAATTCTATGTAAGTTTTTGTGATGGTTCGAGTAAGCAAACATTTAAAAAGATACATTGATTTTTTTTTTTTTCAAAATGGACCATTTTAAGTTTCAAAACTGTTAGACTATTTTGAAAAAATATCAATTTTCTTGTCAGAATTTTTATCTCCAAGGTAAAATTTATCAATATTGTTTATATTCTGAAGAAGGAATAAAAACTATGCAAATAAAGAAAGTAAGAGAGTTAAATCTTTCAGAGTATTATGTAAAAACATCTACATTTTAAGTTGTTGTTTTCAGATATTATCTTTGAGAAGATTTTTTCACATTTGGTTACAGTTATTTTAGATGACATCCGTTATAGATTGAATGAAATTGGTCTAAGATATCATTGAAACTCAAGGATCTGTTTCGTTCTATGATAGGATTGATCACCAGTGGTCACCTTAAATGATATAAATGTTTGATAAAAGCAAGTTGTAGGGATAGTGAAAAGTCACTGAACTCTAGCCAAATCATCCGGCACTTGGGTCACTGAATATAGAACAGATTATCAATCCCTGTCAAGGTCAAGGAAAATCAACGCGCATCAGCTAATCGTACGCCATAAACTGGTCCATGCGGTAGTGGTCTTACTTTCGTTTGTATCTATTTTAACTAATATATTTCTGTAATAACGTCCCTTGTGTTGTACAATCTTCAGAGCATCTGTATTTCCTTGATGCGTTGATAGGGCGATCCACGTAAGATGGTGACCGCGAGATGTTACTTCGACGTTAGTTGATTAGTCACACCATCCTCGTCTAACACCAGTAGGCCCCCAATCATTCGACATAGATAATCTACGTTGGTGATCTACAAAGTCATAAATCAAAAAAATTTTCATAAAACAAGCCATTTAAAATGTAAATGTGTATTCGCTAGTGAATTTATTTCGTGGTAAATTTTTGGAGTTCTAGTGTGAAGCAGTAATTGATGAAGCTCGACGATATCAGGTGTGAAACAGTTATCACTATTATCATCGAATGATATTCACGCAATATTACTGGTTGTAAGGTTTGAAATGTGCATCACCGGGATTTCAAGACATGAATATTCTTTGCTTATCTCTGATGGATTCGTGCATGGATACTACTCCTGAAGCCCATCATAAAATGAGGAAGATATCCAGATAACTCTAGTTTTCAGTGGCTCTCAAACTGACATAAGTCCGTAACGAAAACCATCAATATAATTTTCAGTCTGTTGGTGCTGAATAAAAACGAGTGCTTGTGAATCGAGGCTATATCGAGGCAATACTCACAGTATGCACATATGCCAATTAGGGACTGACCAGTTGCAGTCCTAACACATCGATGGGAAGATTCAAACAAACAATACTAAGTGATAGAAGTTATCTTTGAAATTTTTTTCTTCTCTTGCGAATCTTTATGAATGGATATTGATTGTAAACGAATTACAGGACTTACGACTAATTAGTCGCTAGGTGGTGACCAATTTTATAATTGTCTAGTTCATTTTTAGTACTGGTCGAATTATATCGATTGAGTTGCAATCTGGCTCGGACAAAAATGACATTGGTCACTAATGAATGATCAATCAGTCCTAAATGTCTCAGTCCTACATAAGATCAGTTATAGATCAATTGGTAACATCTTACACTGTGAATCAGGGTTTTGTGAACTCTTATCCACCACGGGGACATCGGTTCCTCCAAGATTAGAAATAATGCCTAACTAATGAGTATCAATTAGGAAAAAAACTATGTCCAATATATTTGGTCAAATACATTAAACCATCCAACATCTTATCAATTGTATGTGTTCTTGACAGAATATGCCATTTTCTGAGGGAATCTTTGATATTTTTGAAAGTACAGATTAAGTAAAACCATGAAATGAAAACCTTAGAAATGCTTCCGTCTAGTGATGATTGCATTAATAATAGGAATCAATATTATTTTAGAAATACATAGAAGTTGTATTCCGATTTGATGAATTGAAAGTACCTTGTGTGCCACTCAACATCAAGGATCATTCATGCTGATCGATATTCAGACAAAAAACATTTTTTTAAGAATGAAATAATTCAAACTTCTTTCAATAATAACAATTGTATATAGTTGAGATCATGAATCAATTGAAGCTAGACCACCATGGAAAACCTAGAAGCACTGAACAGCCGTTTCGTCCTATTGTGAGACTCCTCGGCAGTGCGCATTCACGATCCCACCTCACGAGATTCCAACTCAGGACCTATCGATCTCACGCACGAACTCTTAACCACTAGACCACTGAGCCGGCCGGTATCCAACGGTGTTAATGTCTAACTTCAACCGATCCACAAATTGAGGGACACATCCACCATTGTCTTCAGTGAGTTGGTATCTCTCAACAGAACTGGTTGAACTCTACTGGTTACTGCTTCTCACTAGAACTCCAGAAAATACATCATGGAGCCAGTCACTGGTGAGCATATGATCATTATCAGAAGGGTATTTTCTGTTGAGATTTCAGTAATGTTATATAGCTGAAATCATGAGTCAATTGAAGCTAGACCATCATGGAAAACCTGGAACTACTATATAAAATTTCCAAAATCTCAACAAAACACCCCCTTCTGATAATAACATATGTATTTATTATCTTTGTTTCATTGATTGAAAAATTGAGAACAAAAATTAAAATAAATTTAAGAAAATTCATTTTATATTTAAAATAATTTTAATTAGATAAACATTAATATTAGAAAGGGGGTTTGTGGATATTATAATAATTTAATAGTTGAATTCATAAGTCAAGTTAAGTTAGGCCAACATGGAAAAACTGGAAACACTGGACGACTGTTTCATCTTAGCATAGGTTTGTTGTGAGATTGTAATTCACTGAAGACAATGGTGGACGGTGGCGCAATTTCATGGATTGATTGAAGTTAGATATTAACACTGTTGGATGCCGGCCGTTTCAGTGATCTAGAGATAAAGCATTCACGCGCGAGACCAGTACGTCCTGGTCTCGAATCCGGCATGCGGGATCGTGGTCGCCCAATGCTAAAAAGTCTCATACTACGACAAAACGACCATCCAGTGCTTCCAAGTTTTCCATCGTGGTCTATCTATAATTGACTCATGAATTCAACGATTAAATAAAAATGAAATGTAAGTTGTTCTTGTTCATTTAATAAATAAATTTATTGAACTTTGTTATCTTAATGAGAGATGAATGTAAATGGACTGTCCATTATTTTAATAATAATAATAAATGAAGGTCAATGTATCAGACTAATATTAAAACAATTTTAACATTATTGATTTATATTATATATTGATTAACCCATATTAAAACGATGATACATACATACATACATACATACAAACAAACAAACAAACATACATACATACATACATACATACATACTTACTTACTTACGTACCCCTGTTACTCTCGATGGAGTATAGACCGCTGACCAGCATTCTCCATAATTTAAATTCATTTCGTCTATATAAATGATTTATTAAATGTCATTAATATGTATAAGAGAGATTTTTCATTATTATTATTTTTTTTTTCGGTTTTTATTTTTTTTTTAATTAATTTATTTTTATGTGATAATAGACATTTGTAAGTGTAAATAAATCAATCTAATAAAAGTAAAAATAACAACAAAAAAAGAACATGTATAGTTTACCAAAACAAGATATTCCTCGGACACTTATTCTCTCAATGGTCAGTCCAAAGACCATCTGAATGCATTACGAAATCTTAAACGAAATGATGATATAGTGATATTACAGTCACATAAAGGTTCAGGTGTTGTTCCACTGGACACAACAGATTATGTCTCTAAGATGAAGTCCGTTTTAAGTGACCACAGGACATTGAAGTTAGATAAAAGTGAAAAGGACTTGACTGGATCGTCTAAGAAAAAAGCCTCAAAAGTATTGAAGAATCTCGTGAAGATGATGATCAATAACTCCACTTATAATGACCTACGAATTCGTGGGTCTCATTTGCCACACATGTATGGTTTACCGAAAATACATAAACAAGGTATTCCTCTTACACTTATTCTCTCAATGGTCAATCAGTTCAATCTACAACAAAGTTACATGATGGTAAATGGAAAAGTTGGAACCAGTTCATCAACAAATAACCACGTGTATATAATAAATGATTCATTTGGATTTGCTGACCATATGAACCACATAAATATTGCTGGAAATAATTTATACACTATTAGAGGAACGAATGAATATTAAGAAATGTTTAATGAACAACGAATGTAGACTGAAATTTATTGAGAAATATGGAAAACGTGAAGATGAAATACCGAAATAAATTACGTTAAAAGACTAATATTTAACTAATATACAAATATTAATCTTCTAATATTATGGGGATCTTTAAACGATTAAAATGTTGTGAACAACCCATTGTGTTGAAGGTGCTCAATGAGTTACTGAAGTATAACGTAAAGTTCACTGAAACGCAAACTACAGTTGATTTTATCAACAGGTGCATCGAGTCAGGTCACTATCCTAAATTGTACTATACATCACTGCGACGAGACGGTGTCTAGTTCCAATATTATTGTATTAATATGATGGGGATCTTCAAACGATTAAAATTACGGTAAATAGATGATCTAATTTTATTCAACTTAAATTCAAAGATGATGATGTGACATGGTCAATCAATATGAGAGTGAAGACTGCATTGACAAGAACTTATTCTGCAGATAGACTGATTGTCCTGTCCAAAACAACATGCTCTTTAACACAATCGAATATCGATAGGCATGTGTTTCATGTTACCACCAACTGTGTATATGTAGTTACATGCATCTGTCAAAGCAGTTACATTGGTAGAAAAGAAAGAAGAACCTACGTCTAAATTCAAAGAACATATTCTGAAAATGTTAAGATCAAATGTATTGCAAGCACTTATCAGTGCTATCTCAAGACATATCCATCATACAGGACATCGATTGGATACACTGAGATCTTTCAAGTTGATTCATAAATAGTCATACTTCAATCTTTTGAAATTTGTAGGAGTGATAATGATGAAACTTCTAAAACTAGATCAATGTAAGCAAAAGTAGGCAGTAATAAATCTCTTTTTGTCCTGGTAACATTACACCCTTTTTATTTATTACGTCATTGATTATTTCAACTTTTTTTGAATTTTTGATTATAACATTGTCATTTTTGATTAGTTCATAACTGACTGATTTCAATTCATATCATTTCTTCATTACCATTAATCTGTTGTCAGTTACCTCATTACACAATCATCTATATTTTGTTGACGCTATGAGTTCTAATCACCAGTTTGTTGTTCTGAAACTTTCCCCCCTAACGTTTATTTATTTCTCCTTAACAAAAATTTTTATGACTTTGTAATCTCTGTTAAAATCTTTGTTACATCATGATACACATATTCATCTTTAATCATTCTTGTATGTTTGAGTCTATCAATATCTATAATAACTCTAAGCATCTAAGGAGAACCTAACGAAATAAAATGAATTCACCTTATTATGTACCAATCTTCATTCTTGTTCTCTTTAAGATAATAAAAGAAACTTTGAATATGGAACAGAATGGTAATATGTGTTCATTAGATTTCATGAATTCTTCCAAAGTATGAACATCATAAATCGAATTATCAGAAGGGGTTTTGTGGAGATTTAGTAGTTGACTCACGCTTTCAACGATTAATCGAATTACTAAATTATATTGATTTCATATAAAGATAAAAAATGTTATGTAATATGTAATGTATGATAGTGGTAGGGGATTAAACAAAACTAAATAACTACCGATAATATGTATTACGTACTAGTTGTAAATTAATTTCCACAATTTATATATTTTTTGTGAAAAAGAAAGATTTTGTTTATTGAAAAGTACACAATTAACATAATCAGATTTTGAAGTTGATCACGTTACTACATCCATCGTCAAGAAAGTACAAGTATTTATAAACAGTTGTCTACGCAAACTACTCAACATCCATTGGCTGGATACTATCAGCAACAGCGTTTTATGGGAGAGGACAAACCAACTTCCAGTTGAAGAGGTAATTAGGAAAAGACGTTGGAAGTGGATAGGACATACATTAAGGAAATCAACAATGTGCATTACAAGATAATCCCTAACTTAGAATCCGGAAGGGAAGCGGAAAAGAGGAAGGCCAAAGAACACATTACACCGGGAAATAGAAGCAGATATGAAAAGGATGAATAACAACTGGAAAGGATCGCCAAGGACAGAGTTGGATGAAAAATGATGATGTGCGGCCTATGATCCTCCATAAGGGGTAACAGGCGTAAGTAAGTAGTAAGTAATATCATGATTATTATCAATCTAATGTTGAAAGATTGTACTGTTATAAAACTCAACATATTTATTGTAACAAACTCAATAATTAGAATCTGTGTCCATGTCTTTACTTATGAAATGTATCTGGTTCTTAACATACTTCTTATATATTCTACTATCAGTAATTTGTAGAAATTTATAATCAATACATTTTGTGAGTTCTACATTTGTATAATTTAATCGTTCAACGTCAGTTATATCATGATCACGATGATACTAGTTTGTATTTGTGTCTGAATTCTAGATTGTCATCATGTTGTAAATGTACCCTGATAGCAGTTATTTATATATTCAGATTCATATACTGTTTAATTCTAAGTATTTTGAATATATATTGGATGCCCATTGCTAAGGAGTCCCACAATAGGACGAAACATCCATCCAGTACTTCCAGGTTTTCCATGATGGTCAAACTTCAAATGACTTATGATTTTAACTATATAAAAAATATATATGTGAGAAGCAGTGACCAGTGGAGTTCAAAACTACGTCTGTTGTGACATAACAACTCACTGAAGACAATTGGTGAATGGTTGCTCAACTTCGTGGATCAGTTGAAGTTAGACATTAACACCGTTGGATACCGACTAGCTCAGTGGTCTATCGGTTAAGGGACTCGGCTCGAGACTGGTAGGCCCTGGGTTCGAATCTCGCGAGAGCGGGTTCGTGGATGCGCACTGCTGAGGAGTCCCATAATAGGACGAAACGGTCGTCCAGTGTTTCCAGGTTTTCCATGGTGGTCTAGCTTCAATTGACTCATGCTTTCAACTATGAAAAATATTAAATCTCCATAAAACCCCTTCTGATATATGCATAAATTAAAGATTCTGACCTAAAAACTTATACTCTATTATACACTTGTACCTTTATGGTAAGTTCTTTCGTATAAAACTTTTGTTTGTCAATGAATGAGTGAATGAATGATGATAATGTTTCCCGCCATTCTTCTCATCATTGAATATAAAACACTATATATATATATCTTTATATTTTATTGATTAACTGTTTTTATGATGTTTGTATCAATTTTCTATGTTTAATCCCGTTTATATTTTTCCAGGTCATAGGTTTCTCCCGTTAGGGTTATTATTATTATTATTGTCAATACAGTTGTTATGATTACTGTAAGCTGATTGGATTTTAAAGCTTTTGAATTTGTTTTAAAAACAGAAATCTATATCAGAAATGGGGGGGATTGTGGAGATTTTGTATTTTCATAATTGAAAGCGTGATTCAATTGAAGCTAGACCATCAAGGAAAACTGGGAAGCACTGGACTATATGTTTATATGTCTATATGTTTTTATTTCATGTTCTATTGTAAACAATTGCCAACAATTAGAATTGAAAAACATGAGAAAATCACATCAATTAACTAATATGTTGTAACAATTCAAATTTTTTTATTATTTTGGATCCATCACCATTAACCCAGATGTCATCATTATTGAATTGCCATGGTTACTAGCAGTGGTGATCTGAATGATGATAATGAAATTAACAAAATAACTATAGGCTTTAAAAAAAAGAAAAAGAGCAATGCGACAGAGGAGAAAACATAAAAGATAATCCAATTAATTTAATCTATATTTAGACTATTTTTTTCCTCTAATGAAATATTATATTTGTTTTCTAAGGTCAATCATTTAGATTGAATCCTCTCATATCTAGAGTGGTAAACATATGGAAAAATCCTAAATGAATTGTTATGTAAAAAAACCCCTTCTGATCTATAATCATATGCTCACTAGTGACTGGCTGTAAGGAATGTTTCCTCGAGTTCTGGTGAGAAGCAGTGACCAGTGGAGTTCAAACCACGTCTGTTGTGAGATATCAACTCACTGAAGACAATTGGTGAACGGTTGCTCAAACTTCGTGGATCAGCTGAAGTTAGACATTAACACCGTTGGATACCAGCCGGCTCAGTGGTTTATCGGTTAAGTGCTCCGGCGCAAAGCTGGTAGGTCCTGGGTTGGAATCTCGTGAGGCGAGGTCGTAGATGAGCACTGCTGAGAAGTCCCACAATAGAACGAAACGGCTGTTGAGTGCTTCCAGGTTTTCCATGGTGGTCTAGCTTCAATTGGCTCATAATTTTAACTATGAAAATAATGTATAATTGCTCAAATATTGGGTCGTAATGGCTTTAACTATTCATTTTGAATAGAATATTTTTTAAGACGAATGGTCTGAAGGAATCTTGCAAATGTAAATGAAGTGAAAAAGTTATTTTATATAGAGGGTTTAGATTTGTCAATAGAGGTCACACACACACAACTTTGCATTGTATTAATTATGAGATTACCAAGTTTCTTACAAAGCATAAATTGAATTTTATTTATTTATTTGGACACATAAATATTGGTACAAGGAAGCACCAGATACATATGCACCACACAAATCTCATTTGGTTTGTGTGAGGGCTGTGATACTGCACAGGTGCCCAAACTGAAACAGGTGGTTTTCTTAGGGGGCCACACCCTGAGCCTTTGACCTAAAGATTTGATCCACAAGGCAGTGGAGCATAGTGAGGAGATACAGTCCAATGGTAGCCGGTGACCAACGATTTATTTATACGCCATTTGTTCCCTCAGGATACTGGAGCCCATGTGCACCATTGGTTTGGAATCAGGGTTTTCCAACTCCCCTAGGCGGACACTCCACATCCACCAACCTGGTTAATGCGCCGGACATTCGCTTTTCGTCCTCTCAATTTCGTAAACAACACCTCCGCCATGAGAAGACAGTGAATTAGTGGTCTAAAGCTAAGACATTTATGGAGAGATCTTAAGATCCTGTGTCATGCGATTACACTGTTGAGAAGTCCCATGGTTGAACTAACTCTTATGTTCTTATGGCCTGTTAATTATCACGTGATATGATCGACAATTAGAACACCGACTTACTAACCAGGCTAATGACGCATAAACCAGCACGAGCAGTTTAGAGTCAATCCTTAGTTCTTATTGGTCTACTGAGATAGTAGCTTCTCATCTAATCCAACGGGTTTAGTCAAGAATATCAATATCAGCCTCCGCTATACGAATCATGTATTTCAGACATAGTGGGTTATATACAAACAAACCAGGTCGCATCATATCCCAAAGTGGCTGCGATTGTGAGAGACTGGTATTAATAAATTACGAATAACTTAAGAATAGCAAATTGTATAATAATAGTCAATAGGTCAAATAAAAGCTTATAATCAAAGGAATATGAATATACATATAATATAGTTACATAGTAGTTATATAATAAGAATATATATAACAACAGTCTATAATAAACTCCTAACAGTTACTATTCATTTACTCTTCGTCCGGACATAACATCTAACATAAGCGTAGTGAATCGTGGTTTAATTAAAGTTGTAAATATGAACTAATGAATTCAAGATTTGCTGGGGAACCTGAATATCATGGGTTGAATTTGATAATGGTATTTTGCTATGTACCGATTATTTAATTTAATTTAGTATTGTTTGTTTGAATCTTCCCATCGATGTGTTAGGACTGCAACTGGTCAATCTCTTATTGGCATATTTGCATACTGCCAGTCTTTCCACATTTATCTCCAACATTGATAAGATACAGACGATAATATTTGTATGCATATGTAAAATTATTTATAAACAAAGGGAAAA
>NC_031498.1:27860411-27880439 GCF_000237925.1 Schistosoma mansoni | reverse complement strand
CAGTATGCAAATATGCCAATAAGAGATTGATCAATTGCAGTCCTAAATATCAACAGGAAGATTCAAACAAATAATACGAAGCGAATTTCAAAAGCTTCACCCGATTGCACAAGCAAGTGGCTATCAGGACTCAGTAACTGAATGGATAACGAGATGGCGTTTGAAGCGAACAGTACTGGGTTGGAGTCCCAGAGTGAACATCAACTCTGAGATCCGTGTACATCCAGCTGACGAGTCCCAAATCGGACGAAACGCGCGTCAAACTGAATTCCACTGCTAGCCACTATCCATCTTTGATTATTTTATTGTTTTGATGTTTTTCTAGCTCGCATTGTCACACACATGAAAACATACTACTGTGATCACAAGTTTCAGATAAAGCCTTTTCAATATTTCTCATTTATGGATATATTCGTAAGTCGATACAAGGTCAGTATCCCAAGTTAAGGACAGAGAAATCATCTTTTTTTTTCAACATTCTCTTTATCATATTATCTTATGGTAAAAAGAAACTTTCGATTTGTCCCTACCTTTTTATTTCCTTAATTCTTTTTTTGTCTTCATTTGACCTATTTGTTTTGAATAAAATATAATCGAAAAAAAAACCCACTATTTTTAAGGTGATTTCTATTATGTATTGACATATTTAAGTAAACTTTGGAAATAGAGAACTATTGAATGTGTTTTATCCAATTCCAGGACATTATAGAAATTTGTAGTTGTAGGTTGACATGAGATCGAATTCATGAAATTCAGCATTATTTATGAAAAGGATAAATTTAATCTACTAAATCAGAACACATTGGGTTATATATTCACCTAGAATCGTTTTATGATTCATCGGTCTACAGATGTTGTCGTCAACACAGGGTCATCAGTTCTACGTCGTGTTATCTTGTGGTATATTCTCTGATGACTACCAAGTTCAAATGATGCAACTCATATCAGTTTGTGATGGATATTATATTTAATTTGTACATTACTCTGACCGCCATTTTAATGTCATATGACTTATTCACCAAGTTCCGGTTTTCGGTATACAACTTTGAAATACTCTGTAGGTGTAAAGTCTAATAAAACTTTTTTTTCATGTCAAAGTAGGTGGACTGAGGCTTAGACCTGGAACACACTCTATGAGCGTTAAATATCGCTTTCATTCAATCACCGTTTAAAACTATACCTGAACTTAGTGAATAACAAATATTCTACCATCCGTTTAGATATGATCTTAGGAACTGACTGAAATGATAGAAATGATTTGGCTCTTTCCGAAGGCGTTATGTTCCTTGAGCTGAATAACATTATCATCGTTTACTTAATATAAAAGTCTACAGTAGATGCAATACCATGAAAATGGAAAAGATTGATTTGAAAGTAATCTTCATTATAATTTGTCAACAATTAGAAAATCAGTATGTTTTAAGTTCATAAATTCGTGAATATCCAATCAACATTGTTTTAATATAATTCCTACATATTTCCAGTTTAACATCATATTAAGTTTAAAGGTAGCATTTCTTAAATATACAAAATACCTATATCAAAACATTATCATTTTCTTAGTTGAAATCATGAGTCAATTGAAGCTAAACCACCATCGAAAACCTGGAAGCACTGGACGGCCATTTCGTCCTATTATGGGACTGTTCAGCAGTGCGCATCCACGATCCCGCACTTGCGAGATTCGAACCCCATGATTTCGACTATGAAAATACTGAAAACTCCACAAAAACCCCTTCTGATTATAATCATATGCTCACTAGTGACTGACTTCAAGAGATATTTCCTTGAGTTCTAGTGGGAAGCAGTGACCAGTGGAGTTCAACCAAGTCTGTTCTTTTCAAGTTTCAATATATTCAATCATTTTAACTATGTCCAATCATTTCTTTTCTGGTATGTATACAGCTTAACAACAGGCAAGTAAAATATCGTTTATTTCCGGATACAAAAAAAAATAAATCTTAGTCTTTAATTAAATTTTTTTCTTGTTCATCAATGGTTTGAATAGGTTGAATTGAATGGGCAAATAGGAAGATAATGATTTATCTACTTAGATTATCAGACAATAATTATTGTGAAGTTATATATAGATTTATTCTAATGTATAATCATATGTTTCATCTAGTTAATATGAGATTAAGACTAAGAACAAAATGATCAGAACAGATTAAGTGAATGTAAACATGATAAGACATTGCATAAGTTGTCGAGACTTGGATAATATGTTGCTGGGTCTATCATTTTCTTAGAAAGAGAGAGAGAAAAATGAATGCTGGTGGTTACTAAGTGTTACTTTATCTTCCTATTTTCATGTTGGAACTGATCATTATAAAAGTGGAGCTAAGCAAAAACGAAAATCTGTAAGCTGAGATAAAAAAAAATAAGGCAGCGGTGGTGACTTCTGTGATGAAGGGAGCAACAATAGTAAGAACGACGTTAAATAAACGGAAAAATACATGATGGAACTCGCTGTTTGATGAAATAAAACGTTTTGCGTTTTTGACATCAATTAGGAGATTATTCATCTAATGAGGGGTCACAAAATATAAAGAAGTAATCGTCTTTTGTGCTCTGAATTTCACGAATTTCTCGTCTGCTATCAATCCATAGTAAACTTCACTCTCAACTCAACAGATCTCTTTACAAACTAAATCAGTCACAATTGATTGATCACTAGGTGGTGATCAATGTCATGTGTGTCAAGTCCTTCTTAGTGCTGATCGAATGCTATCGATCAAGTTGCAATGTGGCTACCAGTCTAGGTGGCTCGACACTGCGTGCACTATATGTATTGAGGTAAGATGGTGGTTGGAGGTGGTCATCAGGAAACCCTGGACCCGGGTTTCGTGCTACTTGGCACTCGTCAGCAAGGTGTACCTGTAATCTTGAGGGAACTGTTGCTCCCTGATGGATTCGATCCCGTGTCACTCAGCTTCACAGTCAGAGACTTTACCAATGAGCTATTCGGACCGCGACTGACCTCCTGTAGGACTGAGATGTAATCACAACTGATTGATCACTGGGTGGTGATCAATGTCATGCGTGTCAAGTCCTTCTTAGTGCTGATCGAATGCTATCGATCAAGTTGCTGCAAACTAAATCAATATTAAGTATTTATCAATTCGGTCTGAAATAATCGATTTGTTTAAAATGATTCTCCGTATAACAAGGATTCACATTGAAGATGAATTTAACAATCAGAACAGAAAACAATAATACTATGAAGTATAATTTGGAGAAATTCCCTTTTTACAGTTCAATTTTGTTATAGTGAGATGTCAGCTGATAAATCGATGAAATGCCTATCAGAGATTATATTAGCCATATTATCATTGTCTGAAACTACTTGAAAGTATAAATCTATGATCTTACATGAGATTGAGCCATAGTACTCAGTATTCATTATAATTATGAAACAGTGAAGACAATGAATCACAAAATCAGTGAAGTTGAATATATAGTCTATAGACCCATTGACATACAAGACATAATATTCTCTGCAGATTCTGAAGGGTATAAGT
This sequence comes from Schistosoma mansoni, assembly GCF_000237925.1. Classification (NCBI taxonomy): domain Eukaryota; kingdom Metazoa; phylum Platyhelminthes; class Trematoda; order Strigeidida; family Schistosomatidae; genus Schistosoma; species Schistosoma mansoni. The sequence goes on along the minus strand of NC_031498.1, from coordinate 27,876,918 downwards.
GATCCAACAATGCATTGTATTTTGTTTGATGTTGGATAGTTGGTGATGATCTATCGTTGAACCTGAACCTGAATATGTTCTAATTGGTACTGTTTAGGATCATATATTTGTAATCATATGGTAACAGATCCTCTATGTGAAGTTTAAATTGTTGTTACCTGTTTTTAGGCAGAGACGTTACGACTGAATCATTCCGAGCACGAGTGATCTCCTTCCAGATTGAGATACTGATGTTAAGTTGTTATTTAACACTAACCAGCATCATGATATCAATCAGTTCTGGGCGATAATCCCATTTTCGGATTTATATTGGACGAGGTATTTCAACACGTATTACTATACACATAAGACTCCAAACATGAATTCAACTAAGATATGAAGATTCTGTATAAAAAACTTTGAAATATTAAAGAGGTTCAAAAGGCTTTAAACCTAGGTAACGTTTCAACAAACTGACATATTGACCTAGGTCAACTCTGTCAATCTATAGGGACAGAATCAGTTATACAAATGTTTAGTCGTCTATCCAACAGTATAGTTTACGCGAATTAATGAAAATGATACATTAAGATAATTAATCTTCCAAAGGCAACTCACCTAAAAATAGAGAGATCAGAATAAAATACATTGAGTTCTAGTCGGGAATTAGTTGCTTACAATAACAATTCTACTTAAGTTATATTTGTGTAGTAAGAACAGAAGGCCTACGGCCTATGTTATTCCTATTCTAGTATGCTTCCTTGATTGTCCTATCTCCTCTTGAATTAGTCAATTGAAGGTGCGGACACCACTGCTTCGGGCAGCAGGTTCCAAGTATTGATAACTCGGTGTGAAAACCTGTATACCACGGGTATTTTGTTCGTTTTTGGCTTTTCTTCTAGCTTGCTATGTCCTCTGAGATATTAAAGGCGCTTTTTGCGTTGGAATCACAATAATTTGGATATACTTGACATGGACCAACAATATTTGCCGCTGTAAATCCAGTTCCACTTTCCGATGAACTAGTTCCCACTTTGTTCGTTTTCCCGCCATCAGTCAGCTGGTGAATATTTTTGATATGGAAGAAAGGAATTCGCGTTTTAACTCGATCGTGTTGATAATCGTTTACCAGATAAAATCATTCATTTCAAACAACGTATTACCACAAGAAAAATAAAAACTACTCATATTTCTGATTACTTGATTTCAGTAGTTACATTTTAAAGATAATGAATGCTGAGGAGTCCCACAATAAAACGAAGCGTCCGTCCAGTGTTTCCAGGTTTTCCATGTTGGTCTACCTTCAATTAACTCATGATTTCAACTATATATAATAAAGGATTTTCAACAATAAGCCAGTTTATAATAAATCACAATAATGGTCTATCGGTTAAGTGCTCCGGCGCGAAGCTGGTAGGTTCTGGGTTCGAATCTCGCGGGTGCGGGATCGTGGATGCGCATGGATGAAGAGTCCCATGATAGGACGAAACGGCCATTGAGTGCTTCCAGGTTTTCCATGGTGGTCTAGCTTCAATTGACTCATGACTTCAACTATGACAATAATAAAAGATCTACTTAATCATAAGTAGTGTAATGAATAAATGACTAACAGAAAACCACATGAATTCACTTTATTCAATCTTTTGTTAAAATAAATCACTTTGATAGACTAGTTGGTTAGTCCATTCATTGTTCAACCATTCTGACTAGTATATATATATATATATATATATATATATATATATATATATATATATAGATAAACAAGGTATTGACAATTGAATATCCATCTTGGACTCTTTGTAAAGTCAGTAGTATCCATAAATGGTAATAAATAATTGATTGTCTCATTTCTTAATTTATTCATCAGTTTATTAGGATGAATAAGAAATAGTTAAGAAAGGAGACTGTAACTGAATAAAAAAACACAAAAAAAGAGTGAAAATTTTAGCATAAATTAAGGGATAATTTGAAACTTTAAAAGAATTTGCCTAAGGATAAAGAAAGGACCTTGTAGGAAGATTGTTGTAACTAAAAGACATTTTCATTGTTGATTATTTGAAGATGAGCATAGTTACAGATTAAAAGAAAAACGATTGAATGTTTCATAGTTTTATTAATTCTATTGATGAATAATAAATTTGATTTGCAAACAAATACAACTCATCTATATGGTCAGAAGCAATGATTTCTCAATTGACTATTGAATTTCACTAGAATCGTTGATCATGATGACACTCGAAGAGGAAGTTTAGTGTTGAAAGTGGAGGTGAGAGGAGTAATGGGAATTGAAGAAGGAGATTGATTATGAATATTGTGATCTTGAGTGCTATTGGAGGCATGAGGGCGGTTATAACCTCCCGGTTGTCCACACCGTGGAAGGGTTCTTCTAGAGGTACCTGAAAAGGAAATTGTGGTAGGGGTGGTCCTAGTGACCTAAGAGCGTGACCGCAGTGCTCAAGGGACAACTGCTTGAGATCGGTCACACGCGGCCTTTTCGTGAGCAATTTTCGTGTTAGCGCCATAATTGTTGCGACCTTACTGCCGGAGACGGATATCCGTGGGGTGTGCATTTTTAGGCTCGACCTTTTCTAACACCACCCCTCCTTGTGGGAAGACAGCATCGCCATCATGCTGGTTACCTGAAGGAAACACCTTACCTCACATCTCCGTACAGTCAACAGTACGGCTTCGCCCTCGGACCTTGAGTTTGCTGCTTTTAATCTTACCGCTCTTCAACCGACCTGTCTGGCATGGTAGGACCTTGAGGAATGATTGTTCCAGCCAGTATAGTTCGATTGGTTCATTACGATAGACAAGCCCGACCACTACATCAAGGTAGCAGCAACGGTCGGGAAATTGTCAATCAGCGGAAGTACGTATTAGTAACACCTTATCGTTGTTAAAATTAATTAAAACAGACTATCTAGCTTTCTGTATTTACCAATTGAAACTAAGTTAACTAAATATATTAGATAGCTGGAGATATGTGGCAGGTAATCTCATTTGAGCTAAGTTTCATGCTATTAAGCACTTGTAAGTAAAGCGTGTTTGTAATACTGAAGTAATCACTGTTGTCTGTAGGATTCGAACCGACGTTACCCAGTTTCACAGTCTCAGATGTTACCACTAAGCTATTCAGTTTACAAGTGACCTCTTGTATAACTGATATATTTAGGGTTGATTGATCACCGAGTATTAACTAATATGATGTCTGTTTATTCCTTAGTACTGATTAAATTCTTTCGATCCGGTCGTAATATCGTCCTAGTTTAAGCGCATATATATATTGTTACTATGGCTTTTAGTAATAATGATTACTAGTCTCGTAGAAGTTTATTATGAATGCAAAGATTCACATGTGTATATTTGCATATAGATAAGTTGGTATTGAATTTATTTTAACTGGAATGCTTTTTAATACACTTTTAAATATGTGCATAGCATATTAATTGATTATGTAAGGTCAGAGGTCAAGACAGATAAAAATCTTATAGAGTCGAGATCATGAGTCAATTGAAGCTAGACCACCATGAAAAACCTGGAAGTACTCAACAGCCGTTTCGTCCTATTATGGGACTCCTCAGCAGTGCGCATTCATGATCTCACCTCGCGAGATTCGAACCCAGGACCTACCAGTCTCGCTCCAGAGCACTTAACCGATAGACCACTGAGCTGGTCGGTATCCAACGGTGTTAATGTCTAACTTTAATTGATCCACGAAGTTTGAGCAACCGTTCACCAATTGTCTTCAGTGAGTTTATATCTCACAACAGACGTGGTTTGAACTCTACTGGTCACTGCTTCCGACTAGAACTCCAGGACATGTCTCTTGAAGTCAGTCACTAGTGAGCATATAATTATAATCAGAAGGGGTTCTGTGGAGATTTCAGTATTTTTCATAGCTTCAATTGACTCATGATTTCAACTATGAAAAATACTGAAATCTCAACAAAACCCCTTCTGAATATATCTGTAATCTCGAAGAAACCAATATTCATTGTAGGATTTTTTAACATGACACTGAACTACTACTCAATGATCCACTAATGTAATCAATCTTATACACATCAGTAACTAATTTCGATATAGATTCTAAATATTTCATATTCACTATAGAACTCCAAATATACACTTTCAGTTTTGAATGTGTAATACTGATGAATCATATATATATATATACAGAATGCGATATCAATCGAATGTACCGAAGGTTCTAATGTTTATTTATTCAAAGGTTAATATCATTATAAATTATCCTTAAAAATGGTAAGCAAAGATGGATGCTTGTGAATTTAGGCTATATCGAGGCAATACACACAGTATGCACATATGCCAATTACAGACTGACCAGTTGCAGTCCTAAAAAAACATCAATGGGAAGATCCAAACAAACAATACTAAGTAAATTTTATCGTTAAAAATGATTTTGTTAAGAGGCAGTTATAGATATGATTTAAATGTGTTAGTTGTTTGGGTCCATTTTTATCTCCATCACCCCCCCCAACCCACACACACACACTCTATATACATATACGCAAAAAAATACCAAAAAAAACAGAGGTGTAAAATATGACCATTATTATTATTATTATTATTATTATTATTATTATTATTAATCTATTACCGTCTAGATTTTCTGTCTATCACAATTTATTTATTGTATTTATCTAAATGTAATTAGGTAAGTTAAATAGTGAAAAAAAGGGGGGAATATTAGAAAAAACAAAAAACGAAACAATCCCTCTCATAATTTTAGTTAGTTGGATCATTAAAATCTTTACAGTCGCTAAGAAAAGAGACCTAAATCTATATCTAGAATAATAATGATATTCAAGATATAAACGAATAGCGGTTTCTATATGTATATCTGTCATCTAGATATAATGATGATCATTGATTGATAGAAGTTCTACTATCAAAAACAGATCTGGTTTTTATCATTCATACTTGTCATAGTTATAATAAATAATTAAATCAATCAATCAATCGATGAATCAATCAATAATAACGGTAACATTTTGTAAACTAATCATTTGGATACATATATGAACATGATAAATTCGTTACAAAGATTGTAACAAGTTAGTTGTGTAAAGTTTCACTAAGATTTGTGATTGTTTTTCTCATTAGAAAAGATAAACAAACAAACAAACAAACTAATATGAGTTAGATTCACTTAGTATTGTTTGTTTAAATCTTCCCATTGATGTTTTAGGACTGCAACTAGTTAGCATTTTGATGAAGTTCTGTCTAAATGAATATGAGGGATCCTACGAATGGATATGAAGAGATGAGAAGGGGAGTATAAAAAAAATTGAAGTCAACACTTTACTTTACATTGTTTAGTCTAAACAGTTTTAGTCAATCATAATAGTTTTGTATGTGGTTTGTCATACAAAAAAATATGTGAACTGAATTGATAAGAACTTAATTTTATCTATATTTGCATTTTCTTTGAAATATATACCTTGTTTATGGTAATACATTTATTCCATCTATTATTATCAGAAGGGGATTTGTGGAGATTTCAGTATTTTTCAAAGTTGAAATCATGAGTCAATTGAAGCTAGACAACCATCGAGAACCTGGAAGCACTGGACGGCCGTTCCGTCCTATTATGGGACTCCTCAGCAGTGCGCGTCCACGATCCTACACTCGCGAGATTCGAAGCCAGGACCTACCAGTCTCGAGCCAGAGCCCTTAACCGATTGACCACTGATTATAATCATATGCTCACTAGTGACTGACTTCAAGATACATGTCCTGGAGTTCTAGTGGGAAGCAGTGACCATTGGAGTTCAACCACGTCTGTTGTGAGATAACAACTCACTGAAGACAATTGGTGAACGGTTGCTCAAACCTCGTGGATTGGTTGAAGTTAGACATTAACACAGTTGGATGCCGGCTCAGTGGTCCATCTATTATTGTTTGTTTCCTACCCTCTGATATCGGCCTAATGTTTGATCGACAGAAGTGTGAACTGGATTTTTTAGGTTTTTTTTGCCAAGTGTTAACGACTTCAAGACTGTTGTTGTATACAAACTTCTTTGATCTAAACATTTTACTGTAGTCATATCCACGCATAGTTCCTCAAATTTGTCTTATTGTTAGTTATTTGGACAGTGAATCGATATATAAAGAGTACAGGACATTGAACACATTCAACTATGCAACTGAAGAAGTTGACAGTCGTCCAAGACTAACTACTTTGGTAGTTTAGTTGGAGTATTAGTTGAATGTATCGTTTGTAAATGAGGTATTATGGTGTGAAGTCATCAGACAATCTGCACTGTATCCTATAATAATGTGGTAAAATTAATGACTGTCTTTAAATTAAATACATTTTCAATGCACAGAATATTGATTTCGTCTTCTGACACACTCATTCAATAATTATCTCTACTAAAAGCCCACCCAGTACCTCTTGAAACTAGATGACGTGATATTATTTACCGAATAGAGACTTAGTTGTATAGAAGGCCACTAGCAACTGGAATAGTTTATTAGTAGCGTCTTTGATCATGACACTAGGTGATGAGGTTTTGGACCTCACAGACAGTATCAGCTCCCCCAAGATTGTGGATGTATCTTATTCATCAGTATCGACCAGTCCGTGACTTATATGTTAGAGGACTTCCTACAGACTCTCTCTAGTTAATTAACAATAATATAATATAAATTTAAGCTTCGAACTCAAAAATCCAGTAATCGTATCAATGATTAGCTCATTGAGTTCCCTTAATGTATGCAACCTCATCACATCTATTTATTTCTTATGTTAAATGTATCGGATATTGTTTTTCTTTGGTGCTTAAACAGTATACACAATTTCTTGATATACACTGATCTGACATGAGATATTGGTTGATTAACCATCAAGTCAGTGTACAAATAACATCTAGGAATGAGTATAATTTTGGTGTGTGTTTTGAAAAATCACTAAATTTTCATTTGTATCAGTCTCCTATGCTCTTGTTTCTCATCGTAGGTATTGCCATGGTTTTTAAATATTTAACAGTAGGATTAGAGATACGCCGGGAAATAGAAGCAGATATGAAAAGGATAAATAATAATTGGAAGGAATTGGAAAGGATTATCCAGGACAGAGTTGGATGGAGAATGCTGGTAAGCGGCCTATGTTCCTCGACGAGGGGTAACAGTCGTAAGTAAGTAAGTAAGTAATTAAGTAAATCTTGTCTATATTTGTTCGTTCCATTCATTATATAAACTTGAACTGAACATTTTTGTTAAGAATAATAATTATCTTTGGTGGTTATACATTAGTATTCTCTTCATTCTGTTTCGCTTGTATTTATTTCATTTATTAATTTTACAATGTTGTCTAACTTACAGCTTTGTTCATCCACATATTATATGTTATTCACTACAAGTTTAGTTTATTAGTAATTAATTACCATCAATGTTTTGAACTAGGGTTTAATAAAGAAAGAATTGGTTCCATTTCAGTACTCTTCACTAGTACTCACCTATGATCGTATATGGGATAGATAGAACCCAAGATCTTTAACTCTAACAATGAGCATGATATTTGCTGGCATTTAACATCAATATTCAGTACTCTACATCATAAACTGACTGAGGTCAGAAAATTATTCTTTGGTATAGATTCATGGATCAATGTTAGACCACTATTAAGAACCTGGAAGCACTGGAAGACAGTTTCATCCTAGTATAGGACTCCTCAGCAATGCACATTCACGATTCCGCACATCGGACTCGAACACGGCACCTTCGATCTCGCGAGCGAACGCTTAATTAGGACGAAACTGTCATTTAGTGCTTCCAAGTTTTCAATGGTGGTCTAACATTGATCTATTCATTATATCAATCTAAACTCAACAATCTCTACAACTCTATCTATATTTTGAAAACAAGCATTTACCTCAAACCTAGCTATTATTATTATTATTATTATTTTTAATCATTAATTTAAACTTCTACTCGAAGTTTGTGTTGATGATGTCGTCCAGAAGGACGATGAATGCTCCACGACCAAACCATCCAACTCAGAGAACAAAACTCAATCAAAATTTAAACTTGTATCTGTATAGAATCTGATAAGAAAAAAAAAGAATTGAAGCTTATATTCATTGTTCATTTATAAGTATATTTTAATCTAATGAGAATGTTTTTAAATAATACAACAGTTGTTGTGTATTTAATTGATTATTTATTTGATTTAGATAGAGTAATGATGAAAGATTAGTGGTGTCAAGACTATTGTTATCGTCAAATTCACATCATTTTTAATCGATTATCATTGTCAATAGGATACAAATAATAAGTGTTTGTTTTTCATTTTGGATTAAGTAAAACTATTACAGAAGTTGAAAACACCAACTTGACTGATACTATTTTAATGAATGAGAAAATAAACAAATAGAGCCTATTATCAGAAGGGGTTTTGAGATCTATAGGTTAAGTGCTCTGGCGCGAGACTGGTAGGCCTTGGGTTCGAATCTCGCGTGGCGAGGTCGTGGATGCGCACTGCTGAGGAGTCCCACAATAGGACGAAACGGCCGTCCAGTACTTTCAGGTTTTCCTTGGTGGTCTAGCTTCAATTGACTCGTGCTTTCAACAAAAATAGAGCCTAGTATAACATGAATAATTGTTTGTAATTTCTAAGTTGTTATTGACGATTAAATTCTCTTATTATTAGAAGGGGGTTTTGTGGAGATTTTTAGTAATTTTATGTGGTTGAAATCATGAGTCAATTGAAGTTAGACCACGATGGGAAACCTGGAAGCACTGGATGGCCGTTTCGCCTATTGTGGGACTCTTCAACAATGCGTATCCACCACTTGGCCAGTATCCATCGGTGTTAATGTCTAACTTCAACCAATCCACGAAATTCAGCAACCATTCACCATTGTCTTCAGTGAGTTGATATCTTCCAATAGACACCTGGTTAAACTCCACTGATCACGGCTTCTCGCTAGAACTCCAGGAAATACCTCATGGATCCAGTCACTAGTGAGCATATGATCATTATTAATGGATTAGTTGAAGTTAGACATTAACATCGTTGGATACCAGCCAGCTCAGTGGTCTAGAGGTCAAGCACTCGCGTGCGAGACCGATAGATCCTGGGTTCAAGTCTCGCAAAGCGGGATCTTGGATGCATACTGCTGAGGAGTCCCACAATAAGACGAAACGGCCGTTGAGTGTTTCCAGGTTTCCATGGTGGTCTAGCTTCAATTGACTCATGATTTCAACTATAGAAGATTAAATTATCTATTTAAAGATAGATTGTTAATAAGGAGAAGAATTGTGGTCAATAAAGTTAAATTATATGAATAATATTGAAGCTCTTATACGAGATAGCAATGAATGATGATTAAGAAGTATTACAAAGAGACTGAAGCAGAAGATGTGTATTGTTGGATTCCAACTTCAACGTGTATGTATATATGATGTGGCTACCATTGAACCTAAAGGTCTAAAACACTATTCTTGATTATCTATTATTGAGGATCATATAAATGTACGAAATAACTGTCCATTACTCTATGTTCTTTTTAATATTACAGTGGAATTAGATGTTACAGTAATCTAAATTTGTGAATAATCGGTCAATCATAGACTTAAAGAATTAGACATAATTCTTACATGAAATTACTTTATAAGGAAAAATTACATTCAAAAGTTCTATCACTTTTAAACTTATAACTGATTGATGTTTTTATCGAGTATCAAGAACAGTCTGTATGTTAGAGTGTGATCCTTATCCTTAATGTCAGTCAAATTCTATCAATCGGGCTGCAATGCAGTTTCCAATTCTAAAAGGTGATATTAATTCCATCAGGATTGAGGACATGCCTTGTTAGAGAGTACTAACTAGAATAAGATCTATATTGATTAGGGTTATCAGCTAATCAGTTCCAGCCAAATAACACGGAAATATAGTATGCACCTCGATATTAAATCACTCAGAGTAGTTAGTCAATGCTTAAAGACTATACAACATAAGACTTGGAGTTTTTTTACTTCAAGAAACTGGTTACAAAGGAAGATAATGATAAGTGTTGACACTGACTAATCTGATTTACCACAAAAAAAGACAAGCTGGTGATCACTTAGGAATAAATTCGTTCAGATCACTTCTATTTTTATATGTGTTCTGGTAAAGATCTTGCCTAAAAAAATAGTAAAAGCTTCACAATTAAAATACCACGTCAAAGAATACAATTTCGATAAATCTGTTTACTACTACTACTCACTCTACTACTACTACTACTACTCACTCTACTACTACTACTACTCACTCTACTACTACTACTACTACTACTACTACTACTACTACTACTACTACTACTGTGTACTATATTATGACAAACCTTCTAATCAATTGTTAAATCTATTTTCAAAATTAAATAAACTTTAAAATGTCACACTTCCGTTATTCGGTATCGTTGAAAAATTACATTTACACAATATTGTTTTATAATGAGTATCATTCCATTAAATAAATAAATAAATATGTATGATATACATGTGAGTGTACATTTACATTATTGTAACAATTCAGTACAATTAACAACAAAACAACTTGATGTACTTTAATGTAAACCTACTGGGTTATTACTGTATCCATATTTATTAACATTTAAGAGATTAATTTACATTTTGATTAGTTTAATGAAATGTGATCTTATATATTTAAAAAAAAGAAGATTCAATTAATTAAGAAAATAAATGAAGGTTCATTAGAAGAAAGATTACTTACTTACTTACTTGCTTACTTACGCCTGTTACCCCCCAATGGAGCATAGGCCGCCGACCACCATTCTCCAACCCACTATGTCTTCACCCTTCCTTTCTAGTTCTATCCAATCACCGTTCATTCTTCTCATGTCTGTCTCCATTTCTTGACGTAATGTGTTCTTTGGTATTCCTCTTCTCCTTTGGCCTTCAGGATTCCATGTGAGGGCTTGTCTTGTGACGTAGTTGGTGATTTCCTTAAAGTGTGACCTATCCACTCCCAGCGCTTCTTCCTGATTTCTTCCTCTGCTGGAATGTGGTTTGTTCTCTCCCACAGTAGCTTGTTGCTGATAGTGTCTGGTCAACGGATCCAAAGTATCTTGCGTAGACAACTGTTAATAAACACCTGTATCTACTGGATGATGGTTGTAGTAGTTCACCAAGTTTCCGCCCCATACAGTATAACTGTCTTGACATTTGTATTAAAAATTCTGATCTTGGTGTTGGTTGAAGGTTGTTTTGAGTTCCAGATATTCTTCAATTGTAAATATGCTGCTCTTACTTTGCCGATTCGCACCTTCAAATCTGCATCAGATCCACCGTGTTCATCAATGATGCTTCCCAGATATCTAAAGGGAAGAGAGATTAAGTTTTGTTAATTTCTAATAAATTTGTAACTATCAGTATAGGGTTGTGGAGATTGTTGAGTTCAAATTGATATGATGAATGGATCGATGTTAGACCACCATCGAAAACCTGGAAGCATCGGACGACCGTCTCATCATAGTATGAGACTCCTCAGAAGTGCACATCTACGATCCTGCGCACCGGAATCGAACAATAAGCGATTGTTAAGTACTATTCTAAAGTCTGTAGACATTAATCTACTGGAGTTAAGCAGGGAAGGTTTAACTACCGAAATTGAGGTAATCTCAAATCAAGGTCAGGCCAGGGAGATTTGTTTAACCTGATCTATACTAATGTAGTAATCAGGCTATCGTAGTTCTGTAACATAGTGAAGTGATGGAATCCTATCAAGTAAAGGTTTTATCTGGAAGCGAAAGAACTATACAAGGAGCGGCCGACTATCATATACTCCGGCTCCATGGTTTGCGTTAGTCCACACGCTTTAGTCATCCATAACTCTGACTGTATTCGATAAACAGCTTGATGTTCAGTGATCAGTCATATAACGTAGAAACAGTTTAGCTGAGTGAATGATTCGATATTTTATTGAATTACAGATCCTTCAGAACCATATTCTGAACACAATTCCAATAAACTTCGTATTTTCACCTCACACTTCACTTCTACCCTAAGTTTGTGCTGATGATGTCGTTCAGAAGGACGATGAAAGCTCTACGACCAAACCATCCAGCTCAGAGAACAAAACTCTATCAAAAACTACCTAAACTAATTAAAGTGACTAACTATTTTAAATGATAAATCCAGTTTTGATTGTATTAATCCTTTGCTTTAGAATATATAGAATGTATAGATGTTTTAATGAGCTCACTATCTTCTGAGAACTAATCTCTGCATACAGAATCACTATCCACTTTTACTAATTTGCTATACATAATGGGATGGTATTGATAACCATGATGGTGAAAAACGGTTAATGATTAAAGTATCTTTGTATGGTATATTCAGTTTTTAGTTGCCAAATATCATAGAAATCAATAGAAACCTATTTATTCCATGTACAACAATGTTATTAGTATTTCTATTGATCAGATAGAGTTTATATGCTTGTTTTTCTACAGAAATGGATGAAATGGAAGAGATAGAGAGGGAGGAAAGTTTAGAAAAAGACAAAATTGTTTACTTTATTATTATCATTATTATGGTAACTATAATGTTAGTTAGAATAAACAAAAAAAACTTCTTCACTATGTCAACTTCGTTTGAATTACTGATGTGTATCATTATCTCACAAATTTTGTCGTTTAAGTAGGATCCAAAAACAAACATCTTTTTCATTCACTTAAGTAGTAAATACATACATATAAAAAGTGTTTCATTTTCTCGTTTCCAATGTCTCTGTCATTCATACTTCAATTTAGCCTAGATTTCTGACAGTAACTGAAATTCAATTGGAAGTTTGTAAACTAGACTACTTATGAGTAGGCTAAATATATATCGCAAATTAATTTATTGTATTTTTCCTGTTCAGTGTCAAGCAGTTGAAGTCAATCGTTTGGCAAACTTGGGACTGAGATTGATATTGGTTGACAAATATCAGTACCGCATATATATTTTCTGAGAGAACTGATGTTTTCCCCAAGGTTGAAACTTGAGTCATTAGCTGTAACAGTCAGAAGGATTATCACTGAGGTATTTGACGCCGAAGTCCAAATTACGAACTCTTTTAAAATGATAATTTATCAGGTATGTATTTACATAGCATGGTAATCGTATACGTTCTATCATTACTTATTTCAGGTTTTAACAGAAATCACTTTTCCTTACTATTCTATCTCATCTTAAAAAAACTATAATGACATATGACTCCGAGTCTCTATGCGATTATTAATGCTGCGATCTAAATATATAGTGTCTAACAAGTCCCAAATAACACGAAATATATATTCAGGGATCCCACTGCTACCTAATATTCAAAACTTAGGATATACAATTTTTAGTCATATGTATTATGTGTGAATAAACAATATCTTTATTAAAGATTACTCAGGTCAAGGAGACACGACAAACCATTGCATCATCATCATCATCATCATCATCATCATCATCATCATCATCATCATCATCATCATCATCATCATCATCATCATCATCATCATCATCATCATCATCATCATCATCATCATCATCATCATCATCATCCTTTTCAAGTGGATGAGAAATATATGGTGATAGTCAAAAGTATTCAACAACATTGGCTGGATTCAGATTTCATTATGTTTGGCACTCGTTAGCAAGATGTACTTGTAATTTTGAAGGAACTGACATTTCCTAAGTCAAGGGTTTCCTATCAACTACTTCTAACTACCACCTTAAATCTGAGCATAGTGAGCTCGATTTCAAGTAATTTAGACTAGTGGTAATATTGTAATTTGATTGCTAGACTTAGATCAGCACTAAAGAACAGCTTGACACAATGACTTTTGTCACTACTTCGTGATTAATCAATTGTAAATAAATGTGAAGTGGTTGAAAATGAACAATACTTCCTAACTTTCGCGTTATCAACTTTATCATTCTATATATCCTCTTTATCTCCATCTTCTTGACAATCTTTTAAATAAATTCACTTAGTATTGTTTGTTTGAATCTTCCTATTAACGTTTATGACTACAATTGATCAGTCTCTTATTGGCATATGTGCATACTGTACGGATTGCCTCGATATAGCCTTAATTCACAAGCATGGTAAGCAAAGATGGATAGTGGTTAGCAGTAGAATATATATATATATATATAATACTCAGTAACTAGGTGAATAACGAGATGGCGTTTGAAGTGAACAGTACTGGGTTCGAATGAGTCCCAGAGTGAACATCAACTCTGAGATGCAGGTACATCCGATTGACGAGTTCCAAATGGGACGAAACACGCGTCCTAGATTCCACTTCTAGCCACTATCCATCTTTGCTTATAATCTTTTAAATATATTATGGAGTATATATTTTTAATCTATTATGTGCATACGTAATTTTTTAAAATTATATAACCACACCGAGTTCAGATTAAGCCATTGTTATAAGTCTTTAACCGTTTGTGATATAATTGAGATTATGAACACATGACTGATTATAGTGAACTTCTGACTAACCGGTGAATTTATAACATACTATTTGAATGACCCATATTTATTTTACACAGTTATAGACTAGTTTATATTAAAGGTGGGAGGTTTGAAGATAACATAATGAAATGCAAATCTAAGTTTATATCTATATATGTGTATACATAAATCTGAGTTTAACAGTGTAACCAAGGTTATTAGACGCATAATTGTCTGACTGAATGAAATGGAATTCAAACAATAAGAATCAAATTTGACCATTACCAACCAATAATTTTGGTAAGTGAGTTCTGTGAAGATTTTATACAGTATAGAAGTAATTTTCATGATTGAATGACATGTTCTAGAGTTCCAGTAAAAAACAAGGATCATTAGATTACCCACTTCATTTTGGTTGGAACTCTTCTAAGGTGAACACTCACTATACATCGATAGATTGAATCTTGAACATTTAGATCTTGCAACTAGTTCAATAACATAGAGTTCGATTGAGTCGGTATCCAATATTCTTCATGATATAGTATGATTCCTATCCAATATTATTGGTAAACTATGTTTACTTTACCGATTCAGTTAACTGTATTGATCATTTCTCCTCCATGGAGCTTCAGAAAATCTATCACAAAGTTATTCATGAGGATATGATCATTGTTTCTCAATTTAGACACAAATCAACTTAGTTAATGAAAATGCTTGAAAAAGTCTGTGCTGTCATCTTTTTTTCACTACTCAAATATTCATATTAATTGAGGTAGTTATTAATATTTATAATTCAATATTAACTACAAAGTTGGGTAAAAATACATCGATTAATCCATATCAGATAGAGATAGGTATCTACCTCAGACAATGGAAGATGGTCGCGCAATTTCGTAGATTGTTTGAGGTTAGACATTAACACCGTTGGATGTCGGCCGGCTCAGAGGTCTAGAGGTTAAACGTTCGCTCACGAGTCCGGAGGGTTTGGGTTCGAAATCCGTATGCGGGATCGCGTATGCGCACTGCTGGAGAGTCCCACAATAGAATGAAACAGCCATTCGGTGCTTCTAGGTTTTCAATGGTGGTTTAACATCGACCGGTTCATGGTCTCAATCAAAAACATTATAATCTCCACAACCCCATATTGATAAATTATGTAATATCAGCTGACTATTTTAATCTACTCAAACAGTTAGTGATCTAATGATAAATCATTTCCAATCCCATGACTATTTTGGTTCATCATGTTCTCTACTGATTTTAAAATCCGATAATTTATTCTAAGCTTAATAATGTACACAGGAGAATTTCCTCTTTAATCCTATTTTAATCCAATTATTAAAATCGTTGCTCATTTTAATAATCAATCATCGTTATTTTTTCATTTCTTCTGTTAATTCGACATTGAGGCTTGGAACATATTGATCAATTCAAACTAACTAATCATAGTACTAAGCTGATAGATATAGATATAGAAGAGGGCTTGGTATCATATATGTTTGTTCTCGTTAAATAGTAACTATTGTTTAAGTAAAATAAGGGTGACGTTGTTTATCTACTGTTGATGAGATTACAAAGTAAATTTCATGTAAGGAATAGCTGATATGTTTACATAAAACGATAAATGAACTTTAAACAAATACCCTGTTTTGTTATAGATATCAAAGAAATGTATTCATGTGTTTTCATAGTTGGAATCATGAGTCAATTGAAGCTAGACCACCATAGAAAACCTGGAAGCACTGGACGGCTATTTCGTCATATTATGGGACTTTTCAGCAGTGCACATCCACGATCCTGCACTCGCGAGATTCATATGTATTCAGAGTTTCATTCATTATTTACGATTTTATCCAACCATAGATAGTGGTTTTATTCAGATAAATGTAGGAATTCCTATTTCGTTAAATAAATACAAATGTTTATTGTACTTCAATTGGTATTGTTTGTTTGAATCTTCTCATTGATATTTAGGACTGTAATTGATCAGTCTCTTATTGGCATATGTGCATACTGTGCGTATTACCTCGATATAGCCTTAATTCACAAGCATGG
>NC_031498.1:27832505-27860211 GCF_000237925.1 Schistosoma mansoni | reverse complement strand
CCATGCTTGTGAATTAAGGCTATATCGAGGCAATACGCACAGTATGCACATATACCAATAAGAGACTGACCAGTTGCAGTCCTAAGCATCAATGGGAAGATTCAAACAAACAATACCAAGTGAATTTAAAAAACTTCACCCGATTGCACAAGCAAGCGGCTATCAGGACTCATTAGCTGAGTGGATAACGAGATGGTGTTTGAAGCGAAAGATACTGGGTTCGAGTGTCAGAGTGAACATCAACTCTGAGGTGCAGGGACATCCAACTGACGAGTCCCAAATACGAGGAAACGCGCGTCCTGGACTCCACTGATAACCACTATCCGTCTTTGCTTATAATGCTTATTGTGCCTTCATTCCATACTTTCAGTTTTTTCATTTTCTGTACTCTTTAGCGTGATACATTATACTACTTAATAAATCTCAGTAAGTAACTTCATTTTTTCCGACCACTGCTGCTACCTTGACGTGGTGGTCGCGCTTGCCTATCGTGATGAACCAACCGAGCTATACTGGCTGGAATAATCGTTCCTCAAGGTTCTACCATGCCAGACAGGTAGGTTAAAGAGTGGTAACACTAAAAGCAGCAAACCCAAGGTCTGAGGGTGAAGTCGTACTGCTGACTGTACAGAGGTGTGACGGCAGTAAGGTATTTCCTTCAGACAACCAGCATAATAGAGATGCCGTCCTTCCACAAGGAGCTGTGGGATTGGAAAAGGTCGACCCTAGAAATTCATACCTCACCTTATCCCACGGATTTCCGTCTCCGGCGGTAAGGTCACAACAAGTATGGCGCTAACACGAAAATTACTCACGAAAAGGTCGTGTGTGACCGACCTCAAGCAGTTGTCCCTTGGGTACTGCGGTCACTCTCTCAGTTCATTAAGACCAATTCCAATCCAATTTCTTTTTCAGGTACGTCCAGAAGAACCCTTCCATGGTGTGGACAACCATAAAGTGATAACTGCCCTCATAACTCTAACAGCACTAATGATCACTGAATTTCATTTATATTCATTTTTGAACATTTAGCATGCTATGCCTATCCATTGTGTACTATTTTTAAGTATGTACATGAATACGTTACACTCGATTTACTTATTATAGTGACTAAACTTTTTAAAAATATGTAACACTTACTGTCAATTATTATCTGTTCATTGGAAATTGTTTAAACTTAACAGCTTTCACTTTTTGGATCCTAGTCCTCGTGCAGATTGTTATCTACTATAATGGTTTTAACACTAACCACTAGTGTGTGTTTTAGTAAATATTCCTTGTATAAGTATTTCGGGAAGACATTTTGCTTGTTGTATATTGATGCGATAAACGTCTCAACACTACATTTATTGAGGTTTTCAAGTGAATGTGTGTTTATAGTAACCGGGTTTTGCGCGTTCTTTCGGACGTGGCCAGAAACTTAGATCAAAATTAACAACAATACAGTTGAAAATGTCATGTTTGAACTGGTAAATAAGATACAATTATAAGGATTATTATGGATGGAAAATGACTTTATAGTTTAAAAGATAACTAAGGAGTTTCGTTATAAATATCAGCAGCTTTACTTATTTATGACTAATGTCACTGAATATTCTGGGTGCCCCGAGATTGAACAGCCATGATACTGAAGTACTTCAAGAATAGTATCCCGATGGCTAACAAAGAAGAAGACGATAGTAGTACAGACAAACAATATATTTAACGTAGGTAGATGTAGATAAACGGGAGACCCTATAGGTGACGGTTTAGATGAGAAGTGCTTCATCTAATCTATACCTTAATGTGGCCACTGTGGGATAACGAATGGCTTCAGCTGATGGTTTCCATTAAAAATGACAAGGTCGACATTAATGTCGATTGTTTATAAAGTCATTTATTTTAGGGAGTTATTGACCTTACTGACGATAGTTTTCATCATAAGTTAGTATCAGAAAGAAAAATACAAAAAGTCAGGAGATGTTCCTGTGGTTGTCCTGACATTAAGAGTTTTAAATTAGAGTGTAACACATGTTTTGAATTTATTTAAGTTTGTCATGATAACTACTTCAAACTGAACTAGACACTGCAAACCATCTACCTTAATAATAGAACTTAACTTGGATTATAGTTCTAGTTTGAAATATAATCACCAAACCCAGTGACTGGATTTATTTTGTATCACTTTGAATGGCTGAAGACTGGGAACAAAATGCCATAACATTCAAGTTTATTCGTCACTGGTGTTTGTATGGAAAACCAAGAAAATTGTTTTACTCTCAATGATCCTAATCCACATCACACAGAGAACAAATTAGTGATGCGACCAAAAAGTGATTTAAATCACTGACTACTTAATTTTAAGTTCATCCAGAATTAAGTCAGTTGCATAAAAGTAAAGATACCTAATTTAGTCATTTCCTTTGAAGTTTTTTTCATTAGGACAAACTCAGTCTTCGTTGATAAGGGAGCAGTAATAATAATGATACTTATATTCTGAAGTTGTTTCTACACATTTCCTGTCTTGTTGTAGGCACGGTCATGATATATAAGGAAGATATTTGGTGAAAAACGATCTAAAGGAACAATATATTGGTCAGAGGGATATTTGTAATTGTTAGAACTTAAGCACTGAGGAGCTTGTGTGAATCGTACATCTACATGAGTCATCGGGAGAATTTTGCAGACAGGGTATTTGAGCCATGCATAACTAAGTGATGTGGTTGGAGACGATCATATAAGCTTCCCGTTTGTATCTAACTGTGTGAGAAATCGGCGAGACTAAACTACATGGACGACCTTTGAACGAATCTTAAATGACCTTGAAAAATATTGGCCAATCAGAAGACAGTTAGTGTACAGTAAAAATTTATTATACAAAACCAAAGAATTAAAGTGGATACACTTCTTTTACATGAGTCAAAAACTTCTCAAGGTCAGATATAGGTTCAGAAGTTCTAAAATCATAGTGCATACGGTACAGGAACACATCCATATGGCTCCATAGTAGTCGACCTCTGAAACCATGATAAAGTCTCAAAAATTCTATTAGCCTCGAAAACACAACTTCAATGTTGTTGGTATATTGGTATGGTTTAAGGTTTAAGGTTAGAGTTAAGGTTTAGGGTTAAGGATGGGACTATATATTATGGACGACCTTTGAGCGACGCTAGAGTGACTCTGAGAGTGTCAACATAATAACTAAGACTAAATGAGGGTCATAAACCTGTGTGAAGAATTCAAATTATGATTTACAGCTCATGGTTAAGGTTAGGAATTATACTTAGGGTTTTCATCACGAACTGACATCAGCTATAATGCCAAAACTCTATTTATACAAATGGATAATCGAATTTCGCGCCGAAATCTTATGATCACTTCTCTTGTAGACGCTGAATTATCACATCTTCTCTAAAATCCGTTGTAAACCGACCGTGTGTAAGCATCAGGTACCGAACTTAGCGCCGTGACCTTGAAAACCCGCGAAAGCTTCTGATTGGTTCGTCCATATAGTTTAGTCTCACCGTAAGCTGCTCATTGTAAAAGCATTGTGATCTAGACTGAAAAGATTCAAAACATTGCTGAAAAATAGAATGAAAAGAAACGATAGATCCGAGTAAAGGAAGTATCTATATTTAAGATGAATTTAGAGGTACATCTGATCCAGTTATATTTCAAATAACTTAAAACGTACATCAAGTCCGAGAAAATTGTTTTGCCATATCTGGTACTGATGCAGCATAAGTTTAGTTTTAGATAGTGGTTTGTATAGACTATTTTAGGTATCAAACTAGCCTATTATACTTGGGCTTAGCCTTGAAGCAGTTACGTATGCTGACAGACCTAACTCATAAAACAGCTTCACTTAGCAGTCTAGAAAATGTATGTAGGTCATCTGCCAAACGTAGTATTGATAGCAAACCATTCTATATATGTGCAGATCTAGTCAGAAAGAAGTTTCCTCCAGTCTTTAGGTTATATTTTCCATATTGACTGTAAGCTATCTACGATTATTGACTCATGACTGACTATTACATTTGGTCTAGTAGTATAAAGAATTCAGTAATAAGTGGGGTAACTTAGTAGAAAATTCAACGAAGTGAGTAGTGAATATGATTCATCCAAATCTTTAGGAGACCACATTTTTTCGGGGGCTTTGTATATAAGTAATTACGAAAATGGAGCTTAGTTTATATAAGGGTATTACTCTAGCTACACAGTCAGTCAGCTACAATATTATTAATTTCAATATAATATGGCTGACTGAATAATTTTGATAATTTCCTATCGAAGTCAAATCACTGTCCATCCTGACTTTTTCTGTAGCGGTTTCAGGAGATGTCACGCACTTAATGGACCTCTGACGAATAAATGCAATCTCACTGGGAAAGTGCTATGCTTAAAACAATGATGAAAGATGTATATAGTATGATGACACCTTTATGGAAGAGTAATTTAGTCCTTATGGTCATTTAAGCATCAAAATCCGGAGTAATATCAATCGATGTAGAGCAGGAAACAATTCAGTGAGGTCTAGGTATGCATAATTATGGTCTAATTTGTTATTAGTACTGCTGTAATACCAGACCTAATCCTAAATTTATAGGTTTGTCTTGATGTAACTACCTAGTCTATGAGATCTAACGTGGAAGTCCCATAATTGTCTACACTGACGTGTCGTATCGTATGAATCAGCGATATAATCTCTAATATTTCTGAAGAACACATTTGGGCTGAATATAGAATAATATATTTTGTGTGATCAGAGAAACGTTATACCGAATGACTACGTCTAAGAGACTGAGCCATACTGTCCGACTGAATTGAATGCTCCCGCGTTCACCATTGTTGACCTTCTCTTCGTGTTAATTGTTGAATATGAATCTTTTTAGTAGTTATATGCTCGGTTTCAAAGTTCGCGTGGTTAAGAACCAATGCCACTACAGGTACATAAAAATGTATCACTTCGCAATATATTTCATAAAGCAATGTAGAAAGCCGTATGAACGTGCTGGTGGCTGTAAATGAATAGATACAAGTACAAACTATACATGATATAACTGAACAATGCTTCCTTCGGCAGATACAGCCAGTGTAAAAACGACGAAGTTTTAAGATCAACTGCCAAACAGTAAACAATTAAAGTATTAGGAAAAATATGTGACCAGAACTTAACAAGGAGTAAGGAGCGTTTTTACAACTTAGGACCAGTACTGATGTCCGGAAAAAGGTGACAAAAATACCTCTAATCATGTAGCTCCAAAGCGAGCAGTTGACTGTCCAAAACAACAAACTTTGTTTACAAGCAGGAAATAAAGCTCATATCCTCCAGGAATGGGCTTTGATAGGTAGTAGGCGTCGAGTCGCGGTTGATTATGATCACCACTACAGGAAAACTAGATGCCAGTTACTAGGTTGGATCCCTCCGTAGGCCAAATATGAGAAGGCAATTGATGATTTTAGTAAAATGTATTTGCTGGCGATCTCGTGGTATCGAAAGAATATCGAGATCGTGCCAAAGTTTACAAGAGGGACTACTGAACGTACACGAGTTCGTATCAGGTCACCAAGCAACGGAAAAGTGTGTTTTTGGCACACTTAAACAAACAGGCGCAGTAAAACAATAACTGGTACAATGGGTTATAGTAATAATTGTTTACGTTGTAACAATCATATTCTCTTCATAAAAGTAGGTAGTAGTACAGATGCTTAAACAGTTCTTTGGGATCTTAACATCTACGATATGACGGTCTTCCGGTCTATATCTAGTATCTTTTTTCAAGGTATCACTTAATATGACATTCTCCCAGTCGTTCGGTTGTATGCTTTGGGTTATAGATAACTTAAAATATATGATTAAGTGATTTATGGTAACCTCTGAGAAATTCCTAGGCAATCTAGGATGCACTTCATTACATCCCACAGATTTAATTATATCGGTTTTATTTAACAAACGGAAGATTTCGAGTTCTTTAATATCCAGAGATTGCTAATTCAACTTCAAAATTCACGAATATGTGATCTTGCAGTGACTAGTTGGAGTCCAGGTCGTATCCAGTAGTTTCTTTCACACGTTACACTAAGGTACATGGAATGACCGTGTCGAATAATTTTTGTTCTAAAGAATCTACAGTCAGATTTTTTCAGTGCGCAGTAGGTACATTAAAGTCTCTCAAAATTAAACATCCAACACTCAGACACCAATCGCTGAATCCGTTGCGCAAGACCATGGTTGTTGGCTCCTAACCATACGACCATTGAAGCTGAACATACAATCAATGAAAGGATTAATATTATACTTTGAACATCTGCAGCAAGGCAGAAAGAGTGAATCCAGAAAGACATTTGAAGGAGCACTGTTATTCTCACATCATAACACATGGCGAAAATGAAGTTTCTTCAACTATTTAGAAAATGCTATGACTACGACCTTCTAACTTTTTGAATTTGTAAATAGTACTGTAAAATGGCAACAGTTCTTGGTGTTGGACCTGGTGTATTTCTTCTCTGTATGCTTTGGGCTGCCACTATAATAATATGCCTAATAATATCCTACAGAGAGACTCGTTCAAAGTAACGTGACAGTTTATCTAACCCCACTTAAGGTATTTTTCCGTTTTAGTTGTAATTTTATCGCTGATAATCTCTGTGATATTACTCGTTATTCCAAGAGATGCAAAGGTATCAAAAAGTGAAGAAAAGTTTGATTACAATTATATCATACGTATCTTATTCTTACTTTTATATGCAGTTACTAGTCTTCTTTTTTTCATTCTTTATTGCATTTTATATGCATTCAAAATATATCAACGTTAATAACATTTATTTCTCCATATATGAACTCCACGTCAAAATCGATAATCTGTGATTGTAAGCAGCTACAAATCTCGTGAGACCCATGTAATCTTCAATGATTGCAATTGTATTTAATTTAATGAGTGAGCAAAACAAATATTCAATAGCAATCTCTATTCGAATGATACAAAACTCCTATTGCTTGACTGTTATCCCTGCAGCCCATTATCAGACCAATTATTAATCGTGAAACAAACATTTGCTCTAGGTTCTTCGAGGCCACGAGCTATTACTCTTCAGTCTTTAATATTAATGATAGAGGGTCAACCAACCCATACTATTCCTTGCAACTTGTAACATTGTGAAGGTCCAATCTCGCTTTGAATGTATCAGAAATTGCTAATATTATGTGTTCCAGTGGTTCACTTTTCGGTGCGAAAAACGGAATTCCAGACTTTGAATGTTTAATCTCGGGCTTTGAGCTTTTTTGATATGTCCTCATATGATCAGTCCAAGATGGAAGAAAAACATAAGACATATTAGTACCAAGATTATCGTTCAGTATGCGATCAGCCAGTATTAAATCACCCCATAACATACAGTAAGATAACTAAAATAGATTGAAGCGTCTCAGTTTGTCTTCGTAAGATAGGATAGAGAGACCTTTTACCATTTTATTCCCTTGCTGTTGAACTCGTTCTAGCATATCTCCCTCATACTTGAAACAAGGACTCGCTACTTCGATCCTATATTTCAAATGAGACCTTACAAAAATCGGGCATAATAACCTAAACATTTCTTTGTTCAAGTACTGAAGAAGTACTTTGAGGAACTCCACCTTTTAAGGATGTCCACGCTGATAGAGCGGCACTCACCCGTACCCATTTCCTCCTATCGTTGATAAAGTAACTTGTCCGGCTTATGGTTTTATGAAGGATCCCAAAACTTTCCAGTTTTTTATCTAAGACATAGATGAGAGACCTAGTCAAAGGCTTTACCTGAATCAATGAAAATCAAATTGACCGGAGTATTTTTACCTTTCGTTATAGCTCAATCTTCTCTGCCAATGAATGGATTTATCAAGTGTAATAGACCTTTCCAAAAACTATGTTATTTTCTAAATAAAAGATTATGCCTTTCCATATAGTGTAAAATAACCATTCAGATATTATTTTCTATTAGTTTGAAAACTACACTGTTTAGACTAACGAGTCGATAGATACGAGCTAAGTCTAGACTCCCTGATTTATAAACCGACTGATTATTGCATCTCTCTAGTCTCCAGGCAGTCTAGACAGCCACAAATACACATCAAACAGTACTTTCAGAGGTTCCACACTTAAATCTGTCAGAGTTCTCATAATCTTAGGATAAATGTCATTGCGACCACTGGACATATCTGATTTGAAATGTTATGGTAGTCATAAGACAACTCCTTTCTCAATAAACACAAGATTCATCGTCGAGCTGTCATTATCACGACTAACTGTTGGTCTTTCACTATCGTCAGTAGAGAGCACTTTATTGGAATATTATGATAAAGCTTCAGCTTTTTCAATATCATTGCTTGTTAATACTAACAGATGTTGTTGTACCAAGTGGTAGGATTCCATCACTTATCTGAGTTTTCCTCTTCTTATCCGAGGAAAACATTTTCGGACTATTTTCACAATCTCTAACCAATTGTTTTTATACGGATGTCTAACCTGACTTATCAACGCTTTGCAAGCATTTATGGTCTTACAACAAATGAATCTGTACTGTGCACAGACTAGAGATGAACACGCCACAATGCTTCTTTCCACGTCTAAATTTCTTGGCCTGCTTAGTTATCCACGGTAGACAGTTATTTGGTTTGTGTGGTGCTAAGTGTGGTAAAAACGGGGACGTGACCAAACTAACTGTACCTTTAAGTATGAACCACACTTCTTCAGTTAATAAGCTAGTATTTACTGACCAATTTGTTGTTGCGACACACTCCTGAATAACTGATATTTCTGCTCTCTACGCATTTGGGTGAAGTCTGGTTATACACTGTGTCACAATCTCTAAAAATGAATGACAACAGCATGATCGCTATTTGTTAACGGTGGAGAATATCTAGGTAGGTGAAATCCTCAGTAGTATGATAAGCAAACTGGGCTACGATAGATGACACGAGTATAAATGTACAAAGTGAGTTCACAGCTAGAGATTCCAAAAGTTCGACAATCATGGATGTTTGTATTATTGTTTGTATTATTCGCTATGTATAGAAGGGCCCGATCCCCTTTCCTGAATCTATTCCTATTACTTCTTAGGTAGTTGTATCCCAATAACCCTGGATTGACGTAAACGTCATGCACTAACCAAGATTTAGTCGGGGCTACTGTGAGTTGCTTTAATTCATCCACCAATACTCCTGCTTCATGGAATCTATTTCCTAGACTACGTACATTCGCAATATTAGATTTATGAAGAGAACCACCTACCCATCCAGGCCTTGGTAGCATTCGATTCTAAGACCTGACTACATGGAAACCCACTAGGCAGAGATTTCCTTCACCATTTTACAGACGCATTTCTAGCTCATCTAATGCTGCCTTCCTTTTGATTATATATTCGAATGTCGGTGTTAACGTGACACTGAGCACTAGTTAACAAAAGATTTCGTTCTTTAATCAACCCTAGGATTACCTTAAGTAGTCTATATGGTCGGAATTCAACATTTTCCTCGGTCTTCTTACTTATTCTTATCAATTTTTCGACATGAACTCCTGTAGAGTCAGCTGGTAAGATATCACGAACAAGTGCTTCGACCTTTCCGAAATCCTGTGCGCGTCTAACTTTGGATCAGGGTCGGTCGATTCTAGCAAACTACTCACAATAATATTCGCTGAGATCAAGCCTTTTTCATTCACGCTAGGGTTAAGTTCGGTCTTACTTTTAAACTTTGGCAGCTTATTTTGGGAGTCCACCAGAGACTTACTAACCACGCAAGTGCTGCTTGTGGCTTTTTTTCATTCTGTTCTTTGCCTCCGTACGGTAGTCCATTCCTCGTCATTCAGGACAGCCACATAAGGACTAATTGGAACGCTGATGGTTTATCCAGACCTTCAAGTAATACTTTAAAATCGTGACCACCAATATCCAGTGGTACTTCACTCTTTATTTATTTCAAAGGAAATTTTCCTCTAACATGATTTACAGACGTTTTCTGCTTGTCCAGTGATGGCACGTACTATACTAGCACATTCTTCACTGTCAGTAATCGAGTTACCAATGCAACTACCACCAACTTTCTTACTGGTCAACAAAAGAAGATCCACCAACTCTAGGGTCAGTAATGTCTTACTTGGACAGCAAAACATACAAAGCCGATGGGACTTATGCTTCGGGAATCTTCTGGGTAAGGTAGTTTTTGAAAAGACCCACTTTCTGTGGAATCACGTTTTACACTCCCCCACAGGATTCCTTCTTCCATAGGGAGAAACTTATTTTGCTTTCCACATTTATAGGTACAGCCGACCATTGTAAACAGATTGAAAGGGTGAAGAGATCGAATAAGACGCACGAGTGATTATCTCGTGTGGGGATCAACTGAAAAAGAGCACCACAGGACGAACTTGAAGAAAAATTTAAACCCTAACTGAAATAATCGAAGTTATAATAGACTAAGTGTGCATTTAATGCAGTAAATACACAAAAACAAGGCTAATTCACAACAAGTACGAAATCACTGCACCTCTTCAAACACGCACACCGTTTTAATGGGGAGGGAATTAGCAATAACATGTAACGGGATTTATAGACTATTTACAAACCGCAACAAACATTCAACGTTTATTTCCTGAAGATCTGTAAAACGTCTAACCAATCATTAGTCTGTTATTTAATATTCAACTCTTCGAATTCAGAAAGCTCCATGACATACCTCTATAAAACACCCTGTCCACAATCGTTTTTACACCGGCAGCTAACACTCATATGCAGTAAATTAGCGTATAAATAGGCGTCATCCCTATTTGTCTACACAAGAGAAGTTCAGGGATCGAGAGGTGACGAATCAAAAATGGTTGGATGTACTATAGGGGACATGAAATCAGTTGGATGAGATTATATGGTTAACGTCGAACTCTACAGGGATAAATAGACCTATGTAGTATCTGGGAAAGATGTATTTAGGGGGTAGCCATAAGCTAGTGATTTGATGGGTTTTCTTGCCTCGAAGTGAAGATATGAGTATCATGTATTTCACTAATATTTATGACCCAGAGATATACTAGAACACTTAATACAATAGTTGTAAGCCCTAACCATTAAACTATAACCGTAAACCGAGTATCATTTGACCTGGAGATTATGACTATCTTTAACTTATGATACTGTCAGCTAGAAAAATTCATTTTGATGAGATTGAAGTAGAAGAGACTTTACATACGACGTAAAGCTTTGTCATGCATTTATCTTAAACCTGTATATGGAGTAAACAGAGCAAAATAAGTAATGTGCGGAAAAATTAGCTTCATTACCTTTGTTATCCCAGAAAGCAACTGAAGTCAATTTTTCAGTAGACCGTTCAATTGTATACCACCTGTTCAATACACATAGCACACATAATAACTCACACAGTGCCTGACTCCCCAAATTATACGTCAAAACCAAGTTATGCTATAGAAAGTTTAACTCGATTTGTGGTTGATGAACTCAACTTACCATCTGAAGATATCAAACTCTAAGACAACTGAAATATTCGATCGACACAAATATATCGAAATATGTTAAAACTCATATGATTCTGAATGACTATTTCAATTAATAATTTTAATAGCATGAATACAATTTGCCCGTATTTACTTTAAGTAAAATAGTGTTTAAAACACTCGATTTTCAGCCCCCAAATGCCCTGGTACGGCCGAGAGTGGGAAGAGTTCGCTCTTCCTCTCCAAATGCTCTCACATGGCCACACGTATATAGCCTCTGCCAGGGAAGTTCTACTCACTGCCTTCTCGTGGCGGGGGTGCTATTTACGAAATTGAGAAGAAAGCGAATGTCCCGCGCTTTAACCGGGTTGGTGAACACGGCGAGTCCACCTAAGGGAGTTGGAAAACCCTGATTCCAAACCAATGGTGCACATGGGCTCCAGGATCATGAGGTAACAAATGGCGTCCGAATGAATCGTTGGTCATCGGCTACCATGGGACTGAATCTCCTTACGATGCTCCACTGCCTTGTGAATCAGACTTTCAGGTCAAAGGCTCCGGGTGTGGCCCCTTAAGAAAACCACCTGCTTCGGTCTGGGCACCCAGGCAGTATCATAGACCTTACACAATTAAATGAAATGACAATTTCTTGTGTGACGCATATGTATCTGGTGCCGCCTTGTACCAATATTTATGTGTTCAAATAAATAAATCTTATACCTTAATCTTGAATGAAATGTTATTCTTAGCTCTTTACTTCGTAATCTCATTTATTTCTTTTGAAGGGATGCAATTACAACGATTAAATTTTTAATACAGTTGAAATAGATTAGTGGTTATATAACGTATAAGTCAGTCAGTATTTTCTTTTATACTAAATTCATTAGTTGTGGAGGTATCTTTTTAATATTTAAGTTACAGAATAATCGAGTAGAAACACATTAATTAGAATGTGTTATGACACAATTTATTGTACAAGACAATATCATCATACTCATACATGATGTTAAGCTTGAGGCCAGTCAGTCATGCAGCGTAGGACGTTTAAGCATAAATAGATTAGTTTAAGTTGCTAAACCCAACATTAGAACAGCTAGACGATATTATCAAGGCAAATCTCAGGGTAGTAGAAGCAACTATAGTATGATGGTAGGAAAATTTACATATAAAAAATATTATCCAAAAAGAAAGAAAGCGTTAGGGGAATAAAAAGTATGAGATAATTTTAAAACTTAGGATCTAAGTGGCAACAAAAAGTGAATGCATCTGAACTACTATGAGCCATTTCGTTTATCAAACCTTCAACATCTGATTAAAATAATCGGACGAATCACAACCAAGTTGTCAGCAATTATCAACATGTCTTAGTTCATAAGTTAATAATCACTTTATGAAGTGACTTCTTGGACTCAAAGTCTCTAGATTTTTTTCAACCTGTCTCTACACCAGTTCAAATTCGAGGTTACTAAAGCAAATATAGGTGATAGATATATCCTACAAGATTACCATATAAACGAAATATCTATTGAAGGAATAAATGAATTGTAATTACAGAAATGAAGTTATGTAACTACTACTACTATTGTGGTGTGGTCTACTTATATCCATATAAGTAGTATATGGTGTTGGTCAGACATAGAATGTATTTTGGCAGAAGAGCGATGAGGAAAGAACTGAAACGAAGCGCAATCGGTAAGAAATGCACGAACAATGGAATTAGAGAAGAAACAGTGAAGATCGAGACTATTGATTGTTAATTTGCAAATTAACTGTCCATTGTATGGTTATCAGAATTTACAAATAGTCTGTAATTTTTGCTTAAATACATTCGATTGTCCCCGGTCGTGTTCTGTTCACTACACTATTACTGGATTTTCGAAACGGAATTATAATCAAAGGTGTAGTGAAGGATTTGAGAACAAGTCTGTTGGGAAACATCAACTATATTTTCAGAATGTACATATATGTATACAATAAAAAATGTGACTAAATATCAAAAATATGAGGATATAATTACACATCTAGATAACAATGAATGAAGCAACATAACGACAAGTAACATTTTTCTTGTTAGTAAGACAAGTATAATATACACAATTCAATTTACTCATTATCTTCATCATCAGAACTAAAAGCGATCCTTGTTCGAGCACGAGCACGAGTAGTACGTGTATTTTTCTCACGGACGGTTGGAATTTTTCCAATTTCATTATCATCTTCATCCTCATCACTCTCTAGAATTGCTGTTCGACTAGTTGTAGTACGTCGTAAATTTTTTCGGGTAACTTTATTATTATTTCCCGTAACATTTGAGCTGTGTGATGCACGATTATTACGTGAACGTTGTTTAGCCGTTTTAGCAGCGATTTCTGCTCTCCTAACTGCAGCCTCATCAGCAACGCCTTTTTCATGGAACTTGTTAAGAGACAGGGAGAAAGACAGAATGCACAAAGATCAAGGTTAAATGATGAAAGTTTAAAAATTATTGTTAATATTATTAACTTATTTACCGTGTACAGATTTATGTACTTGGTTTCGAGTCATACTAAATAAGAGGGTTAGATACTGTCTAGCTACTCCAGCTGAGATGATTAGGGTAGGGTTAGAACCTGGGACTTGGTGGTTAAAGATTGGACGCTACAAACCGTTGAGCCATCCATCATTCTATAAGTTTAGAACAGTAAATATTTACATTGACAAAAAACATCTTACACGGGAGAATGTTACAGTAGTTACTACTCACCTCTTTTACTTTAGTTTCAAATTCTTCCAGTCTAGCCATATTATCTGGTTTAATTAATTTCTTTACATTTGATATTATGGAATCAAATGCAGCGTAAACTTCTTGAACACATAATTTGTCTGCAAATGCCGGTAAATTTTCATATAATACTCTCATCATACGATCGCTGAATGGCATCGCATTTAAACAGAAAGACAAATCACGCCATTGTCGTTCTAAACTATAAAAAAAACAAGTATTTTTCTAATTATAGTATAGGGAATGTACGGAGACAAGTGGACTTCACGATTCATATCATGAACTGATCTTAATTTAACAACTGAAAACCAGGAGGTACTAGATAGCTGTTTTGTCTTGGTGTAGACCTCATTAGCAATGTGTATTCATGACTTCACCAGCGATCAAATGTGAAGTATTTATACTGCTTCAGTGGTCTAGCACTTAAGGGCTCAATGCATGGGTTCGATCCATAATGGAGTTACGGATGGGCATTGCTGAAGAGTCTCGAACTAGATCAGAACACTTATTCAATGACTTCTGCTTTTCAGATGTTTTTTTAAGGTCACTGTATGGTGTAAACTATAAAACTAATGTTATTACTGATGTACAGTTAGAAACTGAAGCAACAATAAAATATTGATTTAGACTAAATAACAGAAAAACAATGAAATATTGTACACCTATTAGCCAGTAAATTATACGATTATCCGTTACGTTTTGATGGGGATGTCATTAATCTTTTCATTCTACAGCATTACAGAAAACCCTTTTTATTTACCCACCACTACTCATAGTTGCTTTCTAGAATGCCAACCATTATCAATGTAACAGTGAGTTGATTTTCATGACCATGGATGAATAGTGATATCAGATGGGTATATTTTTATTTACACTACTAATACAACAGAGTATACAGATACATTACTATATTGTCTAATCAATTTTCTTTCTCTGGCAAACATTTTCCCTATGTACGTATTAATATTCTTGAAGTATAAAATTTCCTATGTTAAAAACTCCATATCCATGGACTGAAACCATCACATCACATTTCACGCAGACACAGAACGAGGAATTAATGAGAAGTTATGGAAATAATAATAGTATCGATGATGATGGAGAACTGAAAGTAGGAAATATATAGTAAGAAGAACGAATTCATCAAGGACAATAAGACCGATCCTTGAATTATACCACTTAATGCCTCAAAACATTGGACACAATTATCGCGTGAACCTCATTCAGAAACTCTGCACAGTTCAGATTAATAGTCAATGCCTTGATGAACTAATGTTATGTCTTAGTTTGACTGCCTCTAGTCTTATTTTTACCTATTTCTAAGTAAAACAGTATAGCATATCATGGTAATAGGTGGTTGAGCATATGTAATACATGTTCCAACGACCTCAATCAATGAAGCTTCATAAACTTATTAAGAATCCTTCGTCTAATTTCAGTTCAGAGCTACGTAATTCGTAGTTTAACTATGCATAAGCAATGCTTCGAATACAAATGTGATTAAATGCCAACGATATATGAACGTTTATTACTACCACAGGTCATGTTTCACAGCCATAAAGTGATACACAGTGAACTGTCACCCTTTGAAGATAAATAGACATGCTTTCATTTGGAGGAAAAGATGGTACAAGTTGGAGAAAGTCAAGCAAGCTTTATTATAGTTTTACAAATATCTTATCAATCGCCAATCGATTTATCGACAGGGCTAAGATGAAACTTCCAAGATAAATTAAGTAGTCAACACACTCACTTATTTCACTACCAATAGTCAGCAATGTTAGCTATCTTATAAATTATTATGATTTTAAAACACAATTATATGAACGAAGAATATTCTTTTCAATAATTTCTCATCAGGTTCTACAATTATAAATTAATAATCCATAAAAGAAGATTGGCCAAGTTTAAGGCAGAGTACATCAATTTAAGAAACTGTAATATGTGAATCAAGGATTGTTTGTCATATAAAATAAGATCGAATCGTTAATGTTTTTGGGATGACTAATATGAAGTGTTAACTTGAATCAGTTTATAGGTGAAATGAAATCGTAAGATAAATTATCAGAATATATATAGTTGACATGGGGGTGAGAGATAGAAAAATGGGATTACAAATCAGAAATTACGTAATATGTAGAATATAGATTAGGTCAGATATAGTAGATAGGGGGTGGATGACGAATAAATTTCTCTAAAAGGTTAGCAGGTGTGATAATAATAATAATAAAGATAATAATAATAAGAATAATGACTGATAAGATGTGTAGATAAACTAAGTTTGAGATATAGAAGTGAACATTAATCAAATTAATGTCACCATATTACAAAATTGATCATTAACAAGTTGACCCTGAAGTTGGCCAGGGTAAAAGGAGCGGCTGTACATATTTCTTTTGGATGCAGAGCTCTGGCTTTTTGATCCGAATAGCAATTGCCTCAGCCGTCTGCAGGATTCTCTGTCTGACAGAATTAGGTAGACTACTATTAACACGATATATTACTGTGAAGGATTGCTCGATATCGGCTCTATGTCCCGTCTGAACTAAATGGGCTAAAACAGAGCTGTTAACCGTTCTGACTACACCTTTGCTTAACCACACCGGAAGGTGTTCACGAGCCCGAGTATACAAATTCCTAGAACATCTGCCTATATAACTTGCTCCACAGGAGCAGTTGAATTGATAGATACAGAAGGAAGTGGCTAGTCTAGGCAATTTATCTTTCAACGTCGGCGTGATCATTGGGCGTGTGGAAAACATTAGTTGTAGTTTACCTGCATTAAAAGTCCTTTCGATTGATCTTCGTAGTTTCAATCTTACCATTTCGCTAGGTGCGTCACCTCTGAATTGTAGACGTATATACAGAGGCTTTTTATTCACAGTTAAACATTCTTTATGGTCTCTTTTACTAGTTATGTTTTTGTTTATAAATTTCTCCGGGTATCCATTTTCCCTCAGGGTCATATATAATGCTTTTGTTTCTTCTTCGACCGTATCTTCAGAGCATATGGTCTTAATTCTATAGTGTAATGTCTTAATTAGGTTCCTTTTGTACTGTAGAGGAACAAAACTAAGAAAGTTAGTATACTGACCCGTCCACGATGTTTTCCTGTTTATATTTCTCTTTAATGAACCGTCTTTTCTCCTTGTAAGGAGAACATCTAGGAAAGCGATCCTACCTCCATTTTCCTCCTCACATGTGAATTTTATAGACGGATGAGTTGTATTGAATAGCTGCAGTGTCTCCATTAAGTCAGTATAGTCGTTACATAGGATGAACGTGTCGTCCATATATCGGCAATAAAGTGAAAACTTTTCAATCTGTTGTGTGAGTGGCCCGTTTTCTAGTTTCACGAGAAAAATATCAGCCATTATGGGACCTAGGGGTGAACCCATCGCGACACCATCTATTTGTCTGTAGATTTCACCATTGAATTTGAAATGTACATTCATAGTACATTTTAGTAGTAATTCTTTGATGGTCTCCACAGGGACTGTAGTTACTGCTTCCTGTTCTCTAAGCTGTTTACAAATATATTCTACAGTCTCTCTGAGTGGGACATTTGTGAACAATGACGTTACGTCAAAGGACATCATTTTTAGACCTTTGGTGTTTATGTTTTTAATCTTCTCGACGAATTGGAATACATCCTTAATACTGTGTTTTACTAGTTGTTTGTGAATTGGTTTTAAAACGGTTACTAACCACTTTGCTACCGTATGGTAAGGAGAATCGTACATGTCTAAAATTGGTCTCAATGGGATATCAGGTTTATGTACCTTCGGTAGTCCGTATAACCTAGGTAAATGAGTACCTGTCGGCTTAATTGATTCATATATGTCTGGTGGAATTATCTGTTGATCTCTGAGCTTTTTTAAGGATCTGGTCAGTTCATTTTCTATCTTATTATTTACATCTTTTTGGTTATTCAGTTTCTGAAATTTTCGGTGATCATTCAAGATGTTATTCATCTTGTCAATGTAGTCGTTTCTATTAAGTAAGACAGTTCCTGTTCCTTTGTCAGGTTTTGTGATAATCAGGTTCTCGTCATTAATAAGTTCACTGATAGCCTCCT
Source organism: Schistosoma mansoni (assembly GCF_000237925.1). NCBI lineage: Eukaryota > Metazoa > Platyhelminthes > Trematoda > Strigeidida > Schistosomatidae > Schistosoma > Schistosoma mansoni. The sequence continues at coordinate 27,841,916 of NC_031498.1, read as the reverse complement.
TATGTTTTTTAGTCAAAATACTTCTGTAGTTATATCTACTATTCTTAAACTGATAGCAACACTCAACGATGCTTGCTTTGAAACGTGATTTTCTAATGAAGGCAAAAACATAGTACTAAATAAAACAGGCAAATATACTAGGTAACTTACGTCGTTGTACGAAATCTGGCACATAGCTTTTCAACCAATGTTTCACACAAACGTTCTTTCACAATCAACGGAATAAGGAACCTAAATGTATGCAGTTAAACAATAATCTATCCATTTAGACGTGATATGAAAGTGAATATGGAAGGTGATAAATTAATTGTTTTTGCGATATGAAGTGAAAATGTGCAAAAATTAACAACTGATGTGTGCTATTATTTCTATTATTTATTCATTTCAACACATAAATATTGGTACAAGGAAGCACCAGATAAATATGCGCCTCACAAATATTTGATTTGTGTGAGGGCTGTGATACTGCCCAGACTGAGGCAGATGATTTTCTTAAGGGGCCACACCCCGAGCCTTTGACCTAAAGGTCTAGTCCACAAGGCAGTGAGGCATCGTGAGGAGATGCAGTCCCATGGTAGCCGGTGACCAGCGATTGGTTCATACGCCATTTGTTCCCTTATGATCCTGGAGCCCATGTGCACCATTGGTTTGGAATCAGGGTTCTCCAACTCCCATAGGTGAACATTCCGTGTCCACCAACCCGATTAAAGCGCCAGGCATTCGCTTTTCGTCCTCTCAATTTCGTGAACAACACCGGTGACACGAGAAGGCAGTGAGTAGGACTTCCCTGGCAGAGGCTATATACCCGTGTCCATGTGAGAGCTTTTCGAGGGGGAGAGCGGACTCTCTCCACTCTCGGCCGTACCAGGACATTTGGGGGCTATCATTTCTAATTGGATAGGAATGTAGTACAAAATTGTAATTGACAATTTAATTGTATTCTATATACATCATTAAAGTAGATTTCATATTGACACTGAATAATGGTGTAACAAGGAATTCAACTGAATAGCTATCATATCACAGTAAACTAGAAAAGGAATGTCATTGTCGTAGTATAATATCACTTTTTCATATATTGAATGAAGTTTCAAAAATTGTTTGGTTATGAGTTTAAAACACTTCACTTATAGCTCACATTAAGTTTTTCTTTATGGTTGGAACATAAATGTGATAAAAGAAGTTGAATAGTGGCCAGAAGTGGAGCTCAGAACGTATGTGTCTTCCTATTTGAGACGCGCCAACTAAATGTATCTGTATTACAGTCTGAAGTTCACACTGAGACAGAAGCTAAGTAATTTTTACTTTAAACTCCCATTGTGCTATCTGCCAAGTTGCTGAGTTTAATTAGTCATAGTTCGTCGAACGGGTGTGAATTTTATTTGTAAGAGTTTGTATCCCACTGCTAAGGATGAACATACTGATAAAAAGAGACTGATAGATTGTAGTCCTCAATATAAACAACAAACCAATACAAATAAAATATATCTGTTCTACTGCTTACTCCATGATAGAATGAAAATGTTCTTCTGAAACACCAATAGTTGGATCACTTAATCGACTAATAATATCTGGTACAACATTATACAAAGCATTTCCTTTTTGTGATAATTCATGGAAAAATCGACGGGCTAAAATATTCAGTCGGTCAATCTTATCTACCAAGCAAACAGTCATTTCACTAATTTGACCTTTAACCTAAAAAGAGAAATGATGGAGAAATGAAACAAGTAAGTAAAAATGTATTTGGAGACATATAACTACTTGATAATTGATACAGATGTGTTTGAGATGTGTTGGTAGGTGCAGATTACCTGGATATAATCTCCACGATCATAGTGACCAATGGTTGGAAATATTGAGTGATCTAGCTAAGAATTGGTTGGAATAATTTAGATGCATCGAGCCTTACTTTTCCCTGGATCTTAAGTTTTAAAATTATCTTGTTAATTTTATCTCACGACTTCATTGTTTCTTCGCAAACCGTGTTGTTTATGTTTAATGTTTTTGCTACCATTGATATTATAACTAATTCTACTACTTTGATATTTGTTCATATGCATCAGGTTCTGTCTGGATTGTTTATGATTGACTAAAGCTATTTCTATTGAGTAAGTTTAAAAAATGCTGCTGGATAGAAGTAGAACAAGAAGTCACGTTAATGTGATGCAAAACAAAGAAATTAATGAGATAGGTTACATGTAGTATAGTATTCTTCGAAACATTGAGTTGGGTAGTCAAAATATATCAAGAGATTGACGATATGGTAATAAATGCCAATTAAAAACAACTACCATATAATTTAAGGTTTTATATAATTGAATGGCTAGCAGTCTCTACATTTTGTTACACGTTAATTGTATCTTCGACAAACTACACAGTATTAAGGAAATGAAAATATCTAAAGTAAAACGTGTCCAAGTTGCCGAAGTCAGAGGATGGTCTTTCCTACTATGTGCAAACATTTTGACGGAGGTTCCTAATTAGATACATGATGTAGTTGTAGAATACAAGCGAATTTTCCTAGCCAATCTGTTGAACATTTATACATTACAAGGGAACTTTAAGCAACTTTCCCTTTACAGATTTTAACATAGAATCATCGTGTAGAATGTTATTGTATATGTGTTTTATCGAACAAACAAATTTTTTGAAAAAAAAGCAAAGTTTTTAATTACCTTCACCATATCATTTAAAATTAAATGACTCAGTGTATTCAAAGCATTTGTACGAACTTTTGCTGAAGTATCACGTAACCGAGCATATAGATTTGGTGTCCATGGTTCAATGAGGTTAGGGAACCGACGACATAAATCACCCAAAGCTACAATTAAATTAGCTCTGACTATTTCTGATTGACTTCGTTCGGCCATTGTAAATAATAATTGAAGACGTGGTTCGCATACCTCAGCGTTGACAAGCATCATTTTTGCTAATGCAAGACTGGCGGATGCCTAAAAAAATACAGAATAAAATAATAGTAGTGAAAAATTATTGTGTTATGTGGCGTCCAATTCTGGTACTGATAAACAAACGCCTTATTCATGAGCCCAATCAACCACTCGAATTAGAGGGGAAACTTTTTATCCGTTAACTGGACCTAGAAATGGCTTTATACTCGTTCATTTTCATATAACATATGTCCCTTAGGAATTTAAGTCACATTTTCCACCAATAAGGTATGCCTCGTTCTTTAAAGAAGGAAGTCACATCTTAGTCAACTGCGTGGGCTTATCATTTGGCCGATGTCTGATTGTCCCACTGTATCAGAAATGCGCAAGGTTATTATGAACAGTAAGGGTTAGATACTGGTAAATAAGTAGAAAAGGTGGAAGTTTGATGAGAACTATTCTACCATGGATTACTGTTGGTTTAGAGTATTTTTTCATATTACTCTAACTTTCGACTTTTATTTCACTCATTAACTGTTGATATATCATTAACCATTCATCAGATCCAGTTACTTAATCCTGTATATGATACCCAGTTCTACATAATAAATAACCTAATTCATGAAAGACTATGATTTCCTATTTATTAATTGACGTGCTTTACCATTTGAAATATAGAGTTATAAAATATACAGAGCAAATATGCTGAATTTTCGCGTGTATTGATTGAGAAGGTTGTGGACAGAAGGTCAATCAGTATTGGTATGCTTTGGACTCTATCATCGTGCTGATACGATATGACATCTGGTAACTTAAACCAATGTACATAACTGTTATGTAGTGCGGTCGTTCAAGTCTGCTAATGATTGTATACGTGAGGCAAACGGGGTACTTGAGTGAAAAACAAAGAGCGATCACGAAAGCTTTAACTGACTGAAGCGAATAGAGAATATATGTATAACTCATTTATAAATACATATCATTCTCCCTTAGAAAACTAACCCACATTTTCAATCAACAGCATGTGTCTCGTTCCTAAGAAAGAGAAAGCAAATCTTAACCAATAGTTTACACTCACCATTTGGCCTGTCTGATTGGTCTAGCATATCACTAACTAACTGACTATAAGCACTAATCGACTATCCAAACTGAAGTAAGCTGTAGGATCTGGTTCGAAACTATGGATCAATGACTAAAAGAAAAATGCTTTGAATATCAAAATTACCAGGTATAACGCTTTACAATTAATGAAAAATGAACAAAACAACCAACTCACTTACCTGTACAGTTTCATCTGTAAATCTTGACGGATGTGAACATACATAAGTGACAAAATTTAATAATGGATTTAAGATAAGGTCAGGTGATTTTAATAATTCATGATCGCATATATGACGTATGTAATCTGCTTCGGTATCATCAGCTGCTACACCAACTAGACCAGATTCTTCATCAACAGTCGGTTGACCGGTTGTTATTCCTGATGAAACATTGACAGAGTTTTCCATCACTGACATCTTGTTAAATAAACCAATAGAAAGAAATACAAAAGGTTTTTACTAAATTTTGATAGTAGTTAGCAATGGAATCCAGAACGTGCATTTTGCTCTGTTCGAGACTCATCAGCTGGATGTACCTGGATCCGGAGTTGATGTTCACACCTAGACTTAAATCAAGCATAACGTTAAGCATCGTGTGCGTTATTAACTAAGCTAGTGAGTCTAGATAGCTATAGGATATAGAGACTGATGAATTAGTCTTTAAAATTAAAAGTTGGTATTCGATATTATACAACTTTCAACCTGTTCAAAGTAGACTATTTTTTTATCCTGTCTAGTATATATCCCTATATGCTCCAGGACGGATTAAAATATTACCGGTAATGTGATCAATGAGGTGTCAGTTAATTAATTAATCCAGGTACACTATAAACGGCACATTAAAAGCGATTTCTAACTTCATCTATGAAAACTATCATTGAATACTGCTACATATTCCATTAGATACCTTCCAGATTAAACCACCAGAGACAGTTAAGTCAATTCTAAAACATAAAAAGAAAGGTAAAAAGCACTTATTGACAAGGAGGTGAACAGCTAGAAATTACAGACCAGTTAATTTGATCTAAGTGAATCCTAGTAACAGGATTTTCAGTAGGGTAGGTTTTCGTCGTTTTGCCCCCAAATGCCCTGGTACGGCCGAGAGTGGGGAGAGTCTACTCTCCCTCTCGAAATGCTCTCACATGGCCAGCGAATATATAGCCTCTGCCAGGGAAGTCCTACTCACTGCCTTCTCGTGGCGGGGGTGTTGTTTACAAAAGTGAGAGGACGAAAAGCGAATGTCCGACGCTATAACCGGATTGGTGGACACGGAGGGTCCACCTAGGGGAGTTGGAAAACCCTGATTCCAAACCAATGGTGCACATGGGCTCCAGTATCCTGATGGAACGAATGGCGGAAGAACCTGTCATTGGTCAACGACTACCATGGGACTGCATCTCCTCACGATGCTCCACTGCCTTGTGGATCAGACCTTTAGGTCAAAGGCTCCGGGTGTGGCCCCCTAAGAAAACCACCTGCTTCGGTTTGGGCACCCGGGCAGTATCACAGCCCACACACAAATGAATGAAATGACGAACTCTATTGACGATTCTATTCCTGCTCATATTATAAGCAAGACAATTTACGTTATTATTATTATCATTATTATTATTACTATTATTATTATTATTATTATTATTATTATTATTACTTACCATATCGCTAATTCACCCCCTTTTACCCCCAATTTGTGTAACCTTACTCTTCAACTTATGCATCAGCTCGCTCTTGGTGGAAAATCTGTCCTATCTAAACGATCTCCAGTCACTGTCTGGTTGAAAGTGAATGCTTCCACCGATAATGAATACTGAGGCAGTCTTTCTGAAACCGCGTACGCCGTTCAAGCTGGCTTCCTTCAACGTTTCCGGAGAGGAGGTCAGTGTATGACATGGTGTCGTGGCATGAAAGAGGGCTGCAAAGGGCTAGCTTCTGTTGGTCCTTCACGACTCCTTGGTTGGGGTCCGAGAGATGGTGCAACACAGTGGCTAGAGACGTTATCAGATATGGCTCAGAATAGAAACCAGTGGCGATCCTGCTGTAACCTTCTTTTACTTTCTACATAAAGTATGGTTCTTACTTTCCTATTTGAAAGAGTCTTCTGGTTGTACATTTTAGTCCGCCTTATCTTTTCATCCCTTCTCTTCCTACTTTCATTATTTTGTGTGGCGCATATGTACCTGGTGCCCTTTTGTACCAATATATATGTGTTTAAATAAATAATAAATAATAAAATAGGTTTTCGTCTATTGTAGATTCAAGTTAAAATACGCTGATCATTTCATTTTCAAGCAATCGCTACGAGTGTCCGAATCGAGATGCTACGAGAGTTTAATATAAATTCTACATCAAATTCTAATGTTTTCATTACTGTAACTTTGTTGTTTGGATTAAACATAGAAAACCTTCTGTTTCTCTTTAAATTTCGTTCTGATTTGGCCGCCCCCCAAATGCCATTGTACGACCGAGGGTGGAGAGAGTCAGCTCTCCCTCTCGAAATGCTCTCATACGGCCACGCATATACAGCCACTGTCACGGAAGTCCTCCTCACTTCCTTCTCGCGACGGGGCTGTTGTTTATGAAACTGAGAGGACGAAAAGCAAATATCCGACGCTTTAACCAGGTTGATGGATACGGAGGGTTCATCCAGAGGAGTTGGAAAATCCTGATTCCAAACCAATGGTGAACATGGGTTCCAGGATCTTTAGGGGAAAAATGGCATATAAGCCTATTATTGGTCATTGGCTACCATGGGACTGTATCTCCTAACGTTTCTCCAATGCCTCGTGGACTAGACCTTTAGGTCGAAGGCTTCTGGTGTGGCCCCTTAAGAAAATCATCTGCCTCAGTCTGGGCAGTATCACAGTCCACTGGTACCCATATGATAAATGTGATTCAATGTTTCAAAACTTTAGGTGATGTTGTACAAAATCAGTCACAGTTAAACAGTTACATTTATTTCCTGTGTCCTTTTAAATACTGAGCCTCCATTATTTCAAAATTTTTATTTCACTATCCTTGATACTATTATTTTTACTTCAACTATTTCGTTATACATCTTATTGATTTCATTTTGCTGTGTTGATAAGTAAGGTGTAGCAACTGGAGTTAGGGAATATTTGTGAAATTTTATTTTTATTTATTTAAACACATAAATATTGGTACAAGGAAGCACCAGATAAATATGCGCCATACAAATCTCATCCGATTTGCTTGAGGGCTGTGATACTGCCCGGGTGCCCAAACCGAAGCAGGTGGTTTTCTTAGGGGGCCACACCCCGAGCCTTTGAACGAAAGGTCTGATCCACAAGGCAGTGGAGCATCGTGAGGAGATGCAGTCCCATGGTAGCCGTTGACCAGCAGCAGGTTCATTCGCCATTCGTTCCATCAGGATACTGGAGCCCATGTGCACCATTGGTTTGGAATCAGGGTTTTCCAACTCCCCTAGGTGAACATTCCGTGTCCACCAACCCGGTTAAAGCGTCGGACATTCGCTTTTCGTCCTCTCACTTTTGTAAACAACACCCCCGCCACGAGAAGGCAGTGAGTAGGACTTCCCTGGCAGAGGCTATATATTCGCTGGCCATGTGAGAGCATTTCGAGAGGGAGAGTGGGCTCTCTCCACTCTCGGCCATACCAGGGCATTTGTGAAATACTTTACACTAATTTGATAAACTGAATTTAACTTCCAAGTAAAGTGAAACACAAGGCCCCGATTTATAGTGCTAACAAACTGCCAGATTTATGTTTAAATTACAAACCAACACTCATATCGAGTACACTACTAATTGCAAACTGTAAGTAGTATAAACAAGTGAGGTAATAATGGTGGTGATGAAAAATTCTTGGAAGATACAGGATCAGTGTATTACTAATAGTTAGCTTGTATCCTAGGTTTTTATTGAGTAATGTTAGGAACAATTAGACCTTAAAAAGAAAGTGCTTATCGAGAATAGCCCATTTCATGCTTTATTTTTGATAAACTAATCGCTAAACTAAAGTATGTAGTCTACATCATAGTACGTGTGCACTTGGTATATAAATTCTGTAATTGGGAAACATAATTTATTGGAATTACTGTATTGGTGATTTAGCTTTTAGCTGAATAGAAAATTAGGGGAAGAAGCTGGAATTGGATAGGTCATACATTGAGGAAATTATCAAACTGCATCACAAAAAACACCCCAACTTGGAATCCTGGTGGTAAAAGGAAAAGAGGTAGACGAAAGAACACATTGCGCCAGGAACCATGGACCGTAATCGAAAGGATGAATGGGACTTGGGAACAACTGGAAAGGAGAGTCCGGGAAAGAAATGGAATAAGCAAGTGAGTACAGTTGGCACTGTGCACATACGATGTCGAGATGGTGTTTTGGATCTTAATCATAATTTGATTAAGATCGGAACTAAAATCTGGAAACCAATAACGCGATGATACCAATATGAAAAATCTGTTGGGAATTGGCTAGGGGAAAAGCACGTTATCTACATTAGAATCAGGACATTAAGTTCTCTATATGTTAGGAGTTCAAAAGAAAAAAAATCTAGACTCTATGAAAGATTAAAAATTTGGAGAAACTCACCCTTGACTGTCTGATATTTTTTCGAGATTTCGATTTTCTTTTTGAATCACGATCTTCTTGAATTAAAGAACGTCGTTTCAATTCGGTTAGTACAGCTGATTCCATAAAGACAAGTTGTTTTAAAGTAATATGACCAATTAATGCTAAAAATCTTGAAAGTAGAAATGCCGGTACATTAACACTGATCAATGATGATGTCACATCTGGATCTGATTTCATTTGAGATGATGGTGGAACATTCTCCTGTTCATCATTAACATTATCATCATCATCATCACTGTGTACTAATTTATCAAGTATTTGATTATTGTCTACTATAGATTCATTTGAATTAACCGGATTAGGCAAAACTGATTTGAATTGTACTAATTTTTCAGCTGTTGAACGAAGAAGATAACACATGATAGAATCGGGCGCTTCTGCTAAATCATATATTATACTGATAGCCTATTAACAAAATAAAGAGTGCATGGGAATGTAAATGAGGCAACACCTAACACCAATTTACTAATATTCAGGCAAATTGATTTTATCATTAAACTCTAAGCAACAAATATAAATCAAAGTCGAGTACATAAACATGTAGTTTGATCAATAAACTACATTGATAATAATGGTGGGGAAGATTTGTAGCTCAGGTGAGTGATTTCGATATGGGTTTGCCCCCTTCGAGACGGTCACGTCAGGATAGTAATCATCGCTATCGAACTAGTCACTTGCTTCTTCTTGCGAGCTGCTGGAATCAGTGTTAACGAAGACGTGAGGTCATCGATACTGTTTTCTGTACGAGTGACTAACGTATGCTCACATCGACTTGAAGCAAAGCATGTGACTATTTGT